>NW_024752337.1:0-21836 GCF_018991925.1 Homarus americanus
TCTCATCGCTCCACGACTCGTCTGAGTTCTCATCGCTCCACGACTCGTCGGAGTTCTCATCGCTCCACGACTCGTCGGAGTTCTCATCGCTCCACGACTCGTCCTAGTCATTCCATTTTGCAGGAGAGCTTCCATCGTCACTTTCGCAGTCAGAAACAAGTCTACTGCGTTTTCTCAGCCCCAGCCGAGGGCAAGCCATTTCAATCAAACTTATTATTAAGTTAACGGTTACTGGTGCAGTAAATCTACTGTACAGTAGGTGTCAATTTTGTAGTAAGAGGTTATGTGGGTGAGGTGGTCAGTTTTGAATTTTCCTGTACAGTATGTGGGACAACTATACTGGTGTAGACGATGATAGTGTAGATTATAATAGTGCAGATGATGGTGTAGACATTGATAGTGTAGATGATGGTGTAGACGATGATAGTGTAGATTATGATAGTGCAGATGATGGTGTAGACATTGATAGTGTAGATGATGGTGTAGACGATGATAGTGTAGATGATGGTGTAGACGATGATAGTGTAGATGATGATAGTGTAGATGATGGTGTAGACGATGATAGTGTAGATGATGGTGTAGACGATGATAGTGAAGATTATGATAGTGTAGATGATGGTGTAGATGATGATAGTGTAGATGATGGTGTAGACGATGATAGTGTAGATGATGGTGTAGACGATGATAGTGTAGATGATGGTGTAGACGATGATAGTGTAGATGATGGTGTAGACGATGATAGTGTAGATGATGGTGTAGACGATGATAGTGTAGATGATGGTGTAGACGATGATAGTGAAGATTATGATAGTGTAGATGATGGTGTAGACGATGATAGTGTAGATGATGGTGTAGACGATGATAGTGAAGATTATGATAGTGTAGATGATGGTGTAGACGATGATAGTGTAGATGGTGGTGTAGACGATGATAGTGTAGATGATGGTGTAGACGATGGTAGTGTAGATGATGGTGTAGATGATGATAGTGTAGATGATGGTGTAGACGATGATAGTGTAGATGATGGTGTAGACGATGATAGTGAAGATTATGGTGTAGAGTTGTAGACGATGGTAGTGTAGATGATGATGGTGTCACTGTAGACGATGGTGTAGTTGATGATAGTGTACATGATGGTGTAAACGATGATAGTGTAGAAGATGGAACACACACACACACACACACACACACACACACACACACACACAATAGATAAATTCAATAAAAAACGCTTGAAAATTCACTTTACTTATGTGAATATCATGAAATAACAGCATAGTAATTAATAATAATAATAAATAAAAATAAAATTACTAATAATAGAGTATAATATAAATAACAATAAATCACAAGAATAAATTTGGATTGTTTTAGAATGATCAGTACCTTTAATATTACTTAATACAGCCACACCCCTGAGACACACCCAGAAAAAAAAAGAAAAAAAAGTTTAATATTGTGCACAGATGAACCACTACTAAAAATACCACCTCACCGTAAAACTAGACTACACCAACACCAAACTGTAAGAGTGTGTGTGTGTGTGTGTGTCCTGGTGTGGTCCACTCCCAAAATAGTGTGTCACGACCCCTGGTGAAGGTTTAACAGTCTGACAACACGAATTAAGAAATCTTCACACCGAAAAGTGAAAACTTAGCCACCGAGTTTATTTTGATATTGAGGAAAAAGAAAGTTTGGTGAAGAGGGATATATTGTAGTAGTGAGCAGCGAGAGTTGACTGTTGGTCTCATACACTTACTGACACCAAACAACTTGTCACTTGTTGACACACACACACACACACACACACACACACACCTTCTCTGGCTCCTAAACTCTCTCCTTTCTTAAAGTTGTATTCACTTCTTTGCACTCAGTAGCTAAGTGCTTGAATGATTGACCCTCACGCAGATGTAAGCATAAGTGTGAGGCCAGACACATTGCCTCACACTGCTGTGCTAACCCAGATGTGAATAAGTCAACCTCTAAGTACAGAACTACACAAACAATACTCAGGAAATACTCTAACAATCACTGCCATAAGGAACACGAGACAAACATGACCCGTAAGTATAAATATACAGGCGAATAAGAATAACACTATATATGCCTCTTTGGATATCTAAGGCGGGTGTATATATGCTGTAAAAAAAATGCATTCGATATGATACAAGAACAGTAGACAAAAAAAAAGATGCCCCTCTCCTCTGCTCCTGACACCGTGAACACAGCAGGGGTGGCGGGGGCAGTATGGGTGGTAGGGTGGGGGCGGGAGCGGTATGGGTGACTGGGGAATAGTGCGGGGGGGAACGGGGTACCAGCCAATACAACACTGGTATGTACAGCTGCCGTTTCAACACTACATTCCTTATAAACTTGGGGAAAAAATATTGAATTTGTCTCGACTAAAGGATCCCAAAATATCATAATAATAATAACAATAATAATAATAATAATAATAATAATAATAATAATAATAATAATAATAATAATAATAATAATAATAATAATAATAATATATATATAAATAAACAAAACGTATCTCATCTCGGGGTCTTTTCAATGGTTCCCCCTAACCCTCCCCTCCCCTCCCCTCCCCTCCCCCTCCCATTCCCCTTCCCCTTCCCCCAGGCTTCCGTACCCAAGGAAGACCATAACTAAGTCCACCATCACCCACAGCCAATACTAACAACTTATTTTTAACACGACACTTAAAACATCCACAGGTGTAGAAAACCCCCCATAACAAGCTCCTAACTCACATTTTATACTTAAAAATACCCACAAGAATCTCATTAACTCCAAACACACAAACGCATATCATTACTTCCATATAACTTAGACAACCCGGAACTATAAAGAGGAAGCCAGAAGGTCGTATAAACCCCCTTTCCCCATCCAGCACCACCATCAGGAGCTGGGAGGAGCCTTCAGGATCTTGGGGAAGGTCTTGGGTGATCCTCCTTCACTAGACAACAAAGTACTCCCCTCTGCCTGTACTCTTGACCATCACCAACTAAGGCTCCTGAATCTCCCAGCCATTGTGAGTTTGAGATAAAGAGCATAATGGTGCAGATGTGGTTGACGTTAACATGATGGTAGGTTAACATGATGGTAGGTTAACATGGTGGTAGGTTAACATGATGGTAGGTTAACATGATGGTAGGTTAACATGGTGGTAGGTTAGCATGGTGGTAGGTTAACATGATGGGAGGTTAACATGGTGGTAGGTTAACATGATGGTAGGTTAACATGGTGGTAGGTTAACATGGTGGTAGGTTAACATGATGGTAGGTTAACATGATGGTAGGTTAACATGATGGTAGGTTAACATGGTGGTAGGTTAACATGGTGGTAGGTTAACATGATGGTAGGTTAACATGATGGTAGGTTAGCATGATGGTAGGTTAGCATGATGGCAGGTTAGCATGGTGGTAGGTTAACATGGTGGTAGGTTAACATGGTGGTAGGTTAACATGGTGGTAGGTTAACATGGTGGTAGGTTAACATGGTGGTATGGAGATTGTAACATAATGGTGGTAGAGTTAACATGGTAATGGAGTTAACAACATGATGGTAGAGTTAATAACATGATCAGTGAGTTAACATGATGTGGTGGAATTAACAAGACAGTTGTAACAGGCTGGGTAGGTTAACATGGTGGTAGGTTAACATGATGGTAGGTTAACATGATGATGGTAGGTTAACATGATGATGGTAGGTTAACATGATGATGGTTGGCTAATGTGATGACAGGCTAACATGATGGTTCTAGGCTAATATGATGGGTATTCTAACATGATTTAACACTTAACATGATAATAAACTAACATGATAGTATGAGGGAAAGAATTATGACTCGGAAAATGACCAAAGTTTTAGTCCATCAATTTATATCTAACTTAGACATACATGAGTGTAATGTGTACATAATTTCACAATATTCTTACCACAAGTTCTCTCAACACGTCACCTCACACCTCCGGCTTCTCTCCCTCCCAACCTCACGTTCTTCCCTCACACCTTCACATCCCTCCCTCCACATATCTCCTCCATCATCTCTACACCAACACCAAAATAAACTCACAAGATGTATAAGTAATTACTATACGTCCGGAGATGGACCCTTGAATAGTGCCCGCCAAGTGTTCATCTGAGAGAGAGAGAGAGAGAGAGAGAGAGAGAGAGAGAGAGAAGGGACTCTTGTTATCTAGATTTCAGAGTCATATATGGGGTCTTGGCTGCTTTTGGATTCAAGGTCATACGTTTGTCTTAGTATTCCACCTGATACCAACACCAGTCTCTCCTTTATGTTCAACACCCTGTAAGTCGAGATGGTATACAATGTTCACCAAGTTCAGACAATGGAGGCAGGCATACCTCAGTGGGAGCAACATTAGGAGGTGAATGTATACTGACACGACAAGATGGTCAACCTACACACAAAAGGTAAACAGTATTGCGTGTTGCATCAAGAGGAGGACAGGAGGGAGCGGGAAGAGGTCGACCAGCAGAATTAACATCACATCCTAACATCTACAATAAGGTTTAAATCGTGTGTCTGTGTCTGTCTCATTGTTGACTATCGTAGAACAGGTCAATTATATCGTTAAATAAAGAGCTGAGCCTTCCTAATAAACACAAGTAAGGAATGACAATAAACAGTGGATTCAAATGGGCAATAATTTTTTTTGTTTTACGATACTCACCAATGGACCTCGAGAGAATCACCTCACTCAAACATTGGCAATTATATATAACCTAAATTCTACGGGACTCCGACAGGTGAGTGAGGGTGATTACCTTGCTACAGCGACCAACATAATCTATAGTGATCCATCTTATTCCATTGACTGCTTTATTACAACGACTATTAATTATTTTTACTTCAAGGATCAACGACATTTTCTAAAGGATCGCTGTGAGGGACAAATAAATTAAGTAACATCGGTTGAATAAATATAACAGTGACGTTAGATTAGGTTAGGTTAAGATAGGTTAGGTTAGGTTAAGATAGGTTAGGTTAGGTTAGGTTAGGTTAAGATAGGTTAGGTTAGGTTAGGTTAGGTTAGGTTAGGTTAGGTTAAGATAGGTTAGGTTAGGTTAGGTTAGGTTAGAGTTGGGCTGGTTGAGTTAGGTTTGGTTTAAGACAGCTGAACTCGAACAGGTGCCTGAGCGACAGAAGCGTATATACATAACACAGAGGAGAGTCAAGTGTGTTTAATACCTCCCTCGTTAACTGTGGTGGTGGTGAGGTGGTGGGGTGGTGGTGAGGTGGTGGTGTGGTGGTGGTGGTGAGGTGGTGGTGGTGAGGTGGTGGTGTGGTGGTGGTGTGGTGGTGGTAGAGGGTTGGTGGTGTGGTGTGGTGGTGGTGGCCTTTGGTGGTGTCGAGGAGATCAACACTATATCATCATGGCGGCTCTGGTGTACATAGTCTCCAGGTTATATTACATTGATACAAGGACTAGAACAGTGGTACAATTATCAACACAACAGGCTGAATTTACTGAAGATGTCTCATGGAACAGTAGTACAGTACATCAACACAACAGAAACAGGAGGTCACTGAAGATGTCTCATGGAACAGTAGTACAGTACATCAACACAACAGAAACAGGAGGTCACTGAAGATGTCTCATGGAACAGTAGTACAGTACATCAACACAACAGAAACAGGAGGTCACTGAAGATGTCTCATGGAACAGTAGTACAGTACATCAACACAACAGAAACAGGAGGTCACTGAAGATGTCTCATGTCACTCACTCAACATTGCCTGTGACTGATTGAGTGTGGTAATAACATCCTTGGTGACGCAACAGCTTAGGTCAAATTTGTCTGTGACCTTCACCTCTGACACGTAGTACAAGAGACACTGAATTATCAAGAAACAGACACATGTATAAATTTTGCATTCTGGTTCCTCCAATGTTGAGGTAATTACACGGCAGACGGACAAAACATTAACTACATAACCACCATTTCTGGGTTCATAACACAGGTGGTCTGGGCTAAGATTTATACCTGTACAATGTTTCAGGTAATTAATCCCTACAAGATGGACTGACAGTGAATTAATTATGATTAGAAAGAGACAGAAGAGAAAAATAAGTGAGTGTGTGTTTGTTACTTCGTTGAGAACCTCTTTGTTTGGGCACCTGTACTGATCAGCCACAGGTAGGGGGAGGGAGGGAAAGGGGAGGGAAAGAAGGAAAAGGGGGGGGAAGGAAGGAGGGAAGGAAGGAAAAGGCCCACGAAAACGACCTATCATCCACCCCATATAATGCTACACCCATTAACCAAGTAAACACTGACCACAAAAAGCATTATATTCAAGAAAAGAATAAATAGGTCCCTTACTAACACGAGTGATAGTAATAAAGTCATGTAAGCATTATTATAAAAACAGGATATAATACTTTAACACATATTAGTTGCATCAGTGAGCAATATTTACAGTTTATTCGTTCGGATCAATGTAAAAATTGCATAAAAACTCAAAACCATGTAAAAATAAAGTGTGTGTGTGTGTATGTGTGTGTGTGTGTGTGTGTTGTGGTTCATGGTATATTCTGTTAACTGAAAGGTCGTTCGGGGGGAAGCCAATCATGTTCAACGGGTTTTATTTTGGCTGAACAATACATTTGAATAACAATTGTTTCAACTCGCCGGGGATTCACTCGATGATGGAAATTCCTGTTAGATACAACTTTCACTGTTATACCTCAGGTCAGGTGGAGTGTGCGTGTGTGTGTGTGTGAGAGAGAGAGAGAGAGAGAGAAAGAGAGAGAGAGAGAGAGAGAGAGAGAGCTGAACGGGCAACAGAACTAAGCGATAAGGTTTCAGTAACTCGTGATAGTGTTTCAAAATCAACCAGTGGACACGACTTGTTTTTCCTCAACTAACAAAATCGCCAACAACAATTTCGCCTCCAAGTATTTGTGATATAAACGCTGCCACTCCACTTTAGCGCCAACAGAGTAAAAAAACTATTCCGAAAATACCCAGAAATTAGAGGTTCTCTCTCCGCTCTCTTAAACTGACACTAACGAAGAAATCCTGGACAGTATGAGTAAAATTTATTGCATCTTTCCTCTCTCTCCACACACACACACTTCTTTATATCGCAAGGAATCGATGTGACGATCCTCAACAACGCTAATGTATAGTTATTAGGATGTCACATTCTTTCAAGTAAGTTTGGGAGTGGCTAAAGGCAGTCTGGAACCAACGTCGTTGTTCATTCGTTGCGTATGAAGGCTGCATCAAGCGTCACCTTTCCACGACGTTAGCGCCCATCTGTCGGTTGCTGATGGGCTTTCAACTCCGAATGGCCCGCCTTCTCGTAAAGTGCTCCTCAAACATTACAGTGTGCATTCATCGACTCAGAGTGAAGTCGAGTTGGCACTTTCAGGTTTGTCTTGGGCTAATCATTATACCTTTTTAATTGCCTGCTTTGGCGATTCTGTCGTCCATGGGTAATATCCAAACCTCTAACGATATACATTCACGGACGCCTGAAATCACGCCCACGATATACATCCACGGACGCCTGAAATCACGCCCCCGTTATACATCCACAGACCATCTAGAGATACATCCCCGCCCCGAAAAATACATCCCAGCGAACAGTTTTTAGCATTCTCACCCAAAACACACAGATCACAGGTCACTCTACACCACTTAAGAAACTGAAACGACAATTCCTCCACACCCCCCGACGATAACGTAAACAAAGACTTGTTCACATCCAGCAGGTAATGTAAACACTGTACTGTATCTCACTCTTTGCTGTCAAGTGACAAATCTCTCACTGACTCTCGTATACAAATAATGATACTGAGATATAACGAAAATGGTTATATAGAGTCAAAATTAAAGTCAAATTCTTATTCTGCATTTCAGAGGATAACAAATTTTAAACAATTATGTACAGTACCTGTGTCGGACTCACACATATATTTAAAGTTAAGATTTAGGAGGTACAACGTAATAAAGAATGTGCACGTTAGACACAAACAAAATCAAACATGATCGAGAAAATTGTTATGTCCATCTCAAGTTTATATTTATAATAGCAAAAATTATAATAAAAATTATTAATAATTTCAATAATATCTTGGTAGATAATGCTTCCAAACAGTTATATCTTTACAGACGTTAAATTTAGCATTATAGTGAGCTAAAGCTGGGTATTCTTAACATATATATGGAATTATTTGCGATATATCAATATTAATCGAACATTATGTTTGAGCCAATGGGCTGCAGGGAGGGTGGCCTGGCTTTACCGCCGCTAAAAAACCCGACGATTTCATGAACTGGGCAATTTGTATGAAGTAAACAATCATATCAAATTCACATAAGTAAAAATAGGTTTTACTACACATTTACAGCAAAACAATATAAATAATTAAAAAGAAGCATATTCTACAGGGTAAAGAAGATAGGTAACGCCAATTCAGATTTTTATTTATAAATAAACACATACAAAGATTCAGCAATGAATCCCTTTTGCCTTATTTAGAGCTTTTCTTTTCAAAACCCTTTTCTCATTATATTCTTTTTCAATACGAATTGCGACATCTAGAACGTGTCTCATTTGGTAGTTGCGACCAAAACAAGTTCGGGAGGGGGGTGTGCCAGGGAGGGGAGGGAGGTGCTGACGAGGAAGACAGAATTCATTATTATCCTCTTTGGCCTCCATGTCGAAGAACCGAAGTGCAGGTTTTCTTCTCCGCCGCCTTTCGTCGCATTGCTCCTCCTCCTCTTCTTCATCCGAAGAGCTTGACGTACTGTGAGATGAGAGCTCATACCCTTCAGGAGACCCTGATGAGTCCTCGTCATTGTATGATTCATCATGAGCGATAAAACTATCGGAGTTCTCATCGCTCCCCGACTCGTCGGAGTTCTCATCGCTCCACGACTCGTCGGAGTTCTCATCGCTCCACGACTCGTCGGAGTTCTCATCGCTCCACGACTCGTCGGAGTTCTCATCGCTCCACGACTCGTCCTAGTCATTCCATTTTGCAGGAGAGCTTCCATCGTCACTTTCGCTGTCAGAAACAAGTCTACTGCGTTTTCTCAGCCCCAGCCGAGGGCAAGCCATTTCAATCAAACTTATTATTAAGTTAACGGTTACTGGTGCAGTAAATCTACTGTACAGTAGGTGTCAATTTTGTAGTAAGAGGTTATGTGGGTGAGGTGGTCAGTTTTGAATTTTCCTGTACAGTATGTGGGACAACTATACTGGTGTAGACGATGATAGTGTAGATTATAATAGTGCAGATGATGGTGTAGACATTGATGGTGTAGATGATGGTGTAGACGATGATAGTGTAGATTATGATAGTGCAGATGATGGTGTAGACATTGATAGTGTAGATGATGGTGTAGACGATGATAGTGTAGACGATGATAGTGTAGATGATGATAGTGTAGATGATGGTGTAGACGATGATAGTATAGATGATGGTGTAGACGATGATAGTGAAGATTATGATAGTGTAGATGATGGTGTAGATGATGATAGTGTAGATGATGGTGTAGACGATGATAGTGTAGATGATGGTGTAGACGATGATAGTGTAGATGATGATAGTGTAGATGATGGTGTAGACGATGATAGTGTAGATGATGGTGTAGACGATGATAGTGAAGATGATGGTAGTGTAGATGATGGTGTAGATGATGATAGTGTAGATGATGGTGTAGACGATGATAGTGTAGATGATGGTGTAGACGATGATAGTGTAGATGATGGTGTAGACGATGATAGTGTAGATGATGGTGTAGACGATGATAGTGAAGATTATGATAGTGTAGATGATGGTGTAGACGATGATAGTGTAGATGATGGTGTAGACGATGATAGTGAAGATTATGATAGTGTAGATGATGGTGTAGACGATGATAGTGTAGATGGTGGTGTAGACGATGATAGTGTAGATGATGGTGTAGACGATGGTAGTGTAGATGATGGTGTAGATGATGATAGTGTAGATGATGGTGTAGACGATGATAGTGTAGATGATGGTGTAGACGATGATAGTGAAGATTATGGTGTAGAGTTGTAGACGATGGTAGTGTAGATGATGATGGTGTCACTGTAGACGATGGTGTAGTTGATAGTGTACATGATGGTGTAAACGATGATAGTGTAGAAGATGGAACACACACACACACACACACACACACACACACACACACACACACACACACACACCATAGATAAATTCAATAAAAAACGCTTGAAATTTCACTTTACTTATGTGAATAACATGAAATAACAGCATAGTAATTAATAATAATAATAAATAAAAATAATATTACTAATAATAAAGTATAATATAAATAACAATAAATCACAAGAATAAATTTGGATTGTTTTAGAATGATCAGTACCTTTAATATTACTTAATACAGCCACACCCCTGAGACACACCCAGAAAAAAAAAGAAAAAAAAGTTTAATATTGTGCACAGATGAACCACTACTAAAAATACCACCTCACCGTAAAACTAGACTACACCAACACCAAACTGTAAGAGTGTGTGTGTGTGTGTGTGTCCTGGTGTGGTCCACTCCCAAAATAGTGTGTCACGACCCCTGGTGAAGGTTTAACAGTCTGACAACACGAATTAAGAAATCTTCACACCGAAAATTGAAAACTTAGCCACCGAGTTTATTTTGATATTGAGGAAAAAGAAAGTTTGGTGAAGAGGGATATATTGTAGTAGTGAGCAGCGAGAGTTGACTGTTGGTCTCATACACTTACTGACACCAAACAACTTGTCACTTGTTGACACACACACACACACACACACACACACACCTTCTCTGGCTCCTAAACTCTCTCCTTTCTTAAAGTTGTATTCACTTCTTTGCACTCAGTAGCTAAGTGCTTGAATGATTGACCCTCACGCAGATGTAAGCATAAGTGTGAGGCCAGACACATTGCCTCACACTGCTGTGCTAACCCAGATGTGAATAAGTCAACCTCTAAGTACAGAACTACACAAACAATACTCAGGAAATACTCTAACATTCACTGCCATAAGGAACACGAGACAAACATGACCCGTAGGTATAAATATACAGACGAATAAGAATAACACTATATATGCCTCTTTGGATATCTAAGGCGGGTGTATATATGCTGTAAAAAAAAAAATGCATTCGATATGATACAAGAACAGTAGACAAAAAAAAAGGTGCCTCTCTCCTCTGCTCCTGACACCGTGAACATTAAGAAATAACATAATGGTCGAAGGAAGATGATGCACAAAAAGTATATACACCTCAGAGACACAGCAGGGGTGGCGGGGGCAGTATGGGTGGTAGGGTGGGGGCGGGAGCGGTATGGGTGACTGGGGAATAGTGAGGGGGTGAACGGGGTACCAGCCAATACAACACTGGTATGTACAGCTGCCGTTTCAACACTACATTCCTTATATACTTGGGGAAAAAATATTGAATTTGTCTAGACTAAAGGATCCCAAAATGTCATAATAATAATAACAATAATAATAATAATAATAATAATAATAATAATAATAAATAAATAAATAAACAAAATGTATCTCATCTCAGGGTCTTTTCAATGGTTACCCCCCTCCCCTCCCCTCCCCTCCCCTTCCCCTTCCCCTTCCCCCAGGCTTCCGTACCCAAGGAAGACCATAACTAAGTCCACCATCACCCACAGCCAATACTAACAACTTATTTTTAACACGACACTTAAAACATCCACAGGTGTAGAAAAACCCCCATAACAAGCTCCTAACTCACATTTTATACTTAAAAATACCCACAAGAATCTCATTAACTCCAAACACACAAACGCATATCATTACTTCCATGTTAACTCAGACAACCCGGAACTATAAAGAGGAAGCCAGAAGGTCGTATAAACCCCCTTTCCCCATCCAGCACCACCATCAGGAGCTGGGAGGAGCCTTCAGGATCTTGGGGAAGGTCTTGGGTGATCCTCCTTCACTAGACAACAAAGTACTCCCCTCTGCCTGTACTCTTGACCATCACCAACTAAGGCTCCTGAATCTCCCAGCCATTGTGAGTTTGAGATAAAGAGCATAATGGTGCAGATGTGGTTGACGTTAACATGATGGTAGGTTAACATGATGGTAGGTTAACATGGTGGTAGGTTAACATGATGGTAGGTTAACATGATGGTAGGTTAACATGGTGGTAGGTTAACATGATGGTAGGTTAACATGGTGGTAGGTTAGCATGGTGGTAGGTTAACATGATGGGAGGTTAACATGGTGGTAGGTTAACATGATGGTAGGTTAACATGGTGGTAGGTTAACATGGTGGTAGGTTAACATGATGGTAGGTTAACATGATGGTAGGTTAACATGATGGTAGGTTAACATGGTGGTAGGTTAACATGGTGGTAGGTTAACATGGTGGTAGGTTAACATGATGGTAGTTAACATGATGGTAGGTTAACATGATGGTAGGTTAACATGGTGGTAGGTTAACATGGTGGTAGGTTAACATGGTGGTAGGTTAACATGATGGTTGGTTAACATGATGGTAGGTTAACATGATGGTAGGTTAACATGATGGTAGGTTAACATGGTGGTAGGTTAACATGGTGGTAGGTTAACATGGTGGTAGGTTAACATGATGGTTGGTTAACATGATGGTTGGTTAACATGATGGTAGGTTAACATGGTGGTAGGTTAACATGGTGGTAGGTTAACATGGTGGTAGGTTAACATGGTGGTAGGTTAACATGGTGGTAGGTTAACATGGTGGTAGGTTAACATGGGTAGGTTAACATGATGGTAGGTTAACATGGTGGTAGGTTAACATGGTGGTAGGTTAACATGGTGGTAGGTTAACATGGTGGTAGGTTAACATGGTGGTAGGTTAACATGGTAGGTAGGTTAACATGATGATGGTAGGTTAACATGATGATGGTTGGCTAATGTGATGACAGACTAACATGATGGTTCTAGGCTAATATGATGGGTATTCTAACATGATTTAACACTTAACATGATAATAAACTAACATGATAGTATGAGGGAAAGAATTATGACTCGGAAAATGACCAAAGTTTTAGTCCATCAATTTATATCTAACTTAGACATACATGAGTGTAATGTGTACATAATTTCACAATATTCTTACCACAAGTTCTCTCAACACGTCACCTCACACCTCCGGCTTCTCTCCCTCCCCACCTCACGTTCTTCCCTCACACCTTCACATCCCTCCCTCCACATATCTCCTCCATCATCTCTACACCAACACCAAAATAAACTCACAAGATGTATAAGTAATTACTATACGTCCGGAGATGGACCCTTGAATAGTGCCCGCCAAGTGTTCATCTGAGAGAGAGAGAGAGAGAGAGAGAGAGAGAGAAGGGACTCTTGTTATCTAGATTTCAGTCGCCATATGTGATTCTTGTTTAACACACACACACACACACACACACACACACACACACACACACACACACACACACACACACACACACACACACACACACACACACACACACACACACACACACACACACACACACACACACACACACACACACACACACACACACACACACACACACACACACACACACACACACACACACACACACACACACACACACACACACACACACACACACACACACACACACACACACACACACACACACACACACACACACACACACACACACACACACACACACACACACACACACACACACACACACACACACACACACACACACACACACACACACACACACACACACACACACACACACACACACACACACACACACACACACACACACACACACACACACACACACACACACACACACACACACACACACACACAAAGTTCAAAGGTCATACACGTTTTTGTCTTAGTATTCCACCTGATACCAACACCAGTCTCTCCTTTATGTTCAACAACCTGTAAGTCGAGATGGTATACAATGTTCACCAAGTTCAGACAATGGAGGCAGGCATACCTCAGTGGGAGCAACATTAGGTGGTGAATGTATACTGACACGACAAGATGGTCAACCTACACACAAAAGGTAAACAGTATTGCGTGTTGCATCAAGAGGAGGACAGGAGGGAGCGGGAAGAGGTCGACCAGCAGAATTAACATCACATCCTAACATCTACAATAAGGTTTAAATCGTGTGTCTGTGTCTGTCTCATTGTTGACTATCGTAGAACAGGTCAATTATATCGTTAAATAAAGAGCTGAGCCTTCCTAATAAACACAAGTAAGGAATGACAATAAACAGTGGATTCAAATGGGCAATATTTTTTTTTGTTTTACGATGCTCACCAATGGACCTCGAGAGAATCACCTCACTCAAACATTGGCAATTATATATAACCTAAATTCTACGGGACTCCGACAGGTGAGTGAGGGTGATTACCTTGCTACAGCGACCAACATAATCTATAGTGATCCATCTTATTCCATTGACTGCTTTATTACAACGACTATTAATTATTTTTACTTCAAGGATCAACGACATTTTCTAAAGGATCGCTGTGAGGGACAAATAAATTCAGTAACATCGGTTGAATAAATATAACAGTGACGTTAGATTAGGTTAGGTTAAGATAGGTTAGGTTAGGTTAAGATAGGTTAGGTTAGGTTAGGTTAGGTTAGGTTAGGTTAAGTTAGGTTAGGTTAGGTTAGGTTAGGTTAGGTTAGGTTAGGTTAGGTTAGGTTAGGTTAAGATAGGTTAGGTTAGGTTAGGTTAGGTTAGGTTTGGTTTTAAGACAGCTGAGCTCCAGACGTAAGGTGCCTGAAACACGACCCAGGAGCGTATATACATAACACAGGAGAGTCAAGTGTGTCTCATACCTCCCTCGTTAACTGTGGTGGTGGTGAGGTGGTGGTGTGGTGGTGGTGTGGTGGTGGTGAGGTGGTGAGGTGGTGGTGTGGTGGTGGTGTGGTGGTGGTGAGGTGGTGGTGTGGTGGTGGTGTGGTGGTGGTGAGGTGGTGGTGTGGTGGTGGTGTGGTGGTGTCTGGGAGATGATCAACACTATCATCATGGCGGCTCTGGTGTACATAGTCTCACACAAGTTATAAAACATTGACCACAAGAGCTAGAACAGTAGTACAGTACATCAACACAACAGAAACAGGAGGTCACTGAAGATGTCTCATGGAACAGTAGTACAGTACATCAACACAACAGAAACAGGAGGTCACTGAAGATGTCTCATGTCACTCACTCAACATTGCCTGTGACTGATTGAGTGTGGTAATAACATCCTTGGTGACGCAACAGCTTAGGTCAAATTTGTCTGTGACCTTGACCTCTGACACGTAGTACAAGAGACACTGAATTATCAAGAAACAGACACATGTATAAATTTTGCATTCTGGTTCCTCCAATGTTGAGGTAATTACACGGCAGACGGACAAAACATTAACTACATAACCACCATTTCTGGGCTCATAACACAGGTGGTCTGGGCTAAGATTTATACCTGTACAATGTTTCAGGTAATTAATCCCTACAAGATGGACTGACAGTGAATTAATTATGATTAGAAAGAGACAGAAGAGAAAAATAAGTGAGTGTGTGTTTGTTACTTCGTTGAGAACCTCTTTGTTTGGGCACCTGTACTGATCAGCCACAGGTAGGGGGAGGGAGGGAAAGGGGAGGGAAAGAAGGAAAAGGGGGGGAAGGAAGGAGGTAAGGAAGGAAAAGGCCCACGAAAACGACCTATCATCCACCCCATATAATGCTACACCCATTAACCAAGTAAACACTGACCACAAAAAGCATTATATTCAAGAAAAGAATAAATAGGTCCCTTACTAACACGAGTGATAGTAATAAAGTCATGTAAGCATTATTATAAAAACAGGATATAATACTTTAACACATATTAGTTGCATCAGTGAGCAATATTTACAGTTTATTCGTTCGGATCAATGTGAAAATTGCATAAAAACTCAAAACCATGTAAAAATAAAGTGTGTGTGTGTGTATGTGTGTGTGTGTGTGTGTGTTGTGGTTCATGGTATATTCTGTTAACTGAAAGGTCGTTCGGGGAGAAGCCAATCATGTTCAACGGGTTTTATTTTGGCTGAACAATACATTTGAATAACAATTGTTTCAACTCGCCGGGGATTCACTCGATGATGGAAATTCCTGTTAGATACAACTTTCACTGTTATACCTCAGGTCAGGTGGAGTGTGCGTGTGTGTGTGTGTGAGAGAGAGAGAGAGAGAGAGAAAGAGAGAGAGAGAGAGAGAGAGAGAGAGCTGAACGGGCAACAGAACTAAGCGATAAGGTTTCAGTAACTCGTGATAGGGTTTCAAAATCAACCAGTGGACACGACTTGTTTTTCCTCAACTAACAAAATCGCCAACAACAATTTCGCCTCCAAGTATTTGTGATATAAACGCTGCCACTCCACTTTAGCGCCAACAGAGTAAAAAAACTATTCCGAAAATACCCAGAAATTAGAGGTTCTCTCTCCGCTCTCTTAAACTGACACTAACGAAGAAATCCTGGACAGTATGAGTAAAATTTATTGCATCTTTCCTCTCTCTCCACACACACACACACACACACACACACACACACACACACACACACACACTTACTACTACTTTGCTGTCACTCGGAATCGAGTATGACGATCATCCAGCAACGCTACAATGTTATGAGTTATTAGGGATGTCACATTCACTGGTAAGTTTTGAGGTGGCTAAAGAGGCCGATACGGAACCGGCAGCGTCGTTCACATTCGTTGCACATGTGAAGGGCTGCATCTAGCGTGCCTTTCCGGCGTTGGCGCTTGTCTGTCTCGGTTTGCAGTCGGGCTAACTCGAAAGTATTGACACCTTCTCGTAAGGTGCTCCTCCAAGCATTACAGTGTGGAGTAATCGACTCCCAGGTGAGGGGGTCGATTTGGCACTTTTTCAGGTTTGTCTTAAGGCTATCCTTATACCTTTTCAGTTGCCTGCTTTGGCAGTCTACTGTCGTCCATGCGGGTAATATCCAGGTATATCTACGCCCACGATATACATTCACGGACGCCTGAAATCACGCCCACGATATACATCCACGGACGCCTGAAATCACGCCCCCGTTATACATCCACAGACCATCTAGAGATACATCCCCGCCCCGAAAAATACACCCCAGCGAACAGTTTTTAGCATTCTCACCCAAAACACACAGATCACAGGTCACTCTACACCACTTAAGAAACTGAAACGACAATTCCTCCACACCCCCCGACGATAACGTAAACAAAGACTTGTTCACATCCAGCAGGTAATGTAAACACTGTACTGTATCTCACTCTTTGCTGTCAAGTGACAAATCTCTCACTGACTCTCGTATACAAATAATGATACTGAGATATAACGAAAATGGTTATATAGAGTCAAAATTAAAGCCAAATTCTTATTCTGCATTTCAGAGGATAACAAATTTTAAACAATTATGTACAGTACCTGTGTCGGACTCACACATATATTTAAAGTTAAGATTTAGGAGGTACAACGTAATAAAGAATGTGCACGTTAGACACAAACAAAATCAAACATGATCGAGAAAATTGTTATGTCCATCTCAAGTTTATATTTATAATAGCAAAAATTATAATAAAAATTATTAATAATTTCAATAATATCTTGGTAGATAATGCTTCCAAACAGTTATATCTTTACAGACGTTAAATTTAGCATTATAGTGAGCTAAAACTGGGTATTCTTAACATATATATGGAATTATTTGCGATATATCAATATTAATCGAACATTATGTTTGAGCCAATGGGCTGCAGGGAGGGTGGCCTGGCTTTACCGCCGCTAAAAAACCCGACGATTTCATGAACTGGGCAATTTGTATGAAGTAAACAATCATATCAAATTCACATAAGTAAAAATAAGTTTTACTACACATTTACAGCAAAACAATATAAATAATTAAAAAGAAGCATATTCTACAGGGTAAAGAAGATAGGTAACGCCAATTCAGATTTTTATTTATAAATAAACACATACAAAAGATTCAGCAATGAATCCCTTTGGCCTTATTTAGAGCTTTTCTTTTCAAAACCCTTTTCTCATTATATTCTTTTTCAATACGAATTGCGACATCTAGAACGTGTCTCATTTGGTAGTTGCGACCAAAACAAGTTCGGGAGGGGGGTGTGCCAGGGAGGGGAGGGAGGTGCTGACGAGGAAGACAGAATTCATTATTATCCTCTTTGGCCTCCATGTCGAAGAACCGAAGTGCAGGATTTCTTCTACGCCGCCTTTCGTCGCATTGCTCCTCCTCCTCTTCTTCATCCGAAGAGCTTGACGTACTGTGAGATGAGAGCTCATACCCTTCAGGAGACCCTGATGAGTCCTCGTCATTGTATGATTCATCATGAGCGATAAAACTATCGGAGTTCTCATCGCTCCCCGACTCGTCGGAGTTCTCATCGCTCCACGACTCGTCGGAGTTCTCATCGCTCCACGACTCGTCGGAGTTCTCATCGCTCCACGACTCGTCGGAGTTCTCATCGCTCCACGACTCGTCCTAGTCATTCCATTTTGCAGGAGAGCTTCCATCGTCACTTTCGCTGTCAGAAACAAGTCTACTGCGTTTTCTCAGCCCCAGCCGAGGGCAAGCCATTTCAATCAAACTTATTATTAAGTTAACGGTTACTGGTGCAGTAAATCTACTGTACAGTAGGTGTCAATGTTGTAGTAAGAGGTTATGTGGGTGAGGTGGTCAGTTTTGAATTTTCCTGTACAGTATGTGGGACAACTATACTGGTGTAGACGATGATAGTGTAGATTATAATAGTGCAGATGATGGTGTAGACATTGATGGTGTAGATGATGGTGTAGACGATGATAGTGTAGATTATGATAGTGCAGATGATGGTGTAGACATTGATAGTGTAGATGATGGTGTAGACGATGATAGTGTAGATGATGGTGTAGACGATGATAGTGTAGATGATGATAGTGTAGATGATGGTGTAGACGATGATAGTGTAGATGATGGTGTAGACGATGATAGTGTAGATGATGATAGTGTAGATGATGGTGTAGATGATGATAGTGTAGATGATGGTGTAGACGATGATAGTGAAGATTATGATAGTGTAGATGATGGTGTAGATGATGATAGTGTAGATGATGGTGTAGACGATGATAGTGTAGATGATGGTGTAGACGATGATAGTGTAGATGATGGTGTAGACGATGATAGTGTAGATGATGGTGTAGACGATGATAGTGTAGATGATGGTGTAGACGATGATAGTGAAGATTATGATAGTGTAGATGATGGTGTAGACGATGATAGTGTAGATGATGGTGTAGACGATGATAGTGAAGATGATGATAGTGTAGATGATGGTGTAGACGATGATAGTGTAGATGGTGGTGTAGACGATGATAGTGTAGATGATGGTGTAGACGATGGTAGTGTAGATGATGGTGTAGATGATGATAGTGTAGATGATGGTGTAGACGATGATAGTGTAGATGATGGTGTAGACGATGATAGTGAAGATTATGGTGTAGAGTTGTAGACGATGGTAGTGTAGATGATGATGGTGTCACTGTAGACGATGGTGTAGTTGATGATAGTGTACATGATGGTGTAAACGATGATAGTGTAGAAGATGGAACACACACACACACACACACACACACACACACACACACACACACACACACACCATAGATAAATTCAATAAAAAACGCTTGAAATTTCACTTTACTTATGTGAATAACATGAAATAACAGCATAGTAATTAATAATAATAATAAATAAAAATAATATTACTAATAATAAAGTATAATATAAATAACAATAAATCACAAGAATAAATTTGGATTGTTTTAGAATGATCAGTACCTTTAATATTACTTAATACAGCCACACCCCTGAGACACACCCAGAAAAAAAAAGAAAAAAAAGTTTAATATTGTGCACAGATGAACCACTACTAAAAATACCACCTCACCGTAAAACTAGACTACACCAACACCAAACTGTAAGAGTGTGTGTGTGTGTGTGTGTCCTGGTGTGGTCCCCTCCCAAAATAGTGTGTCACGACCTCTGGTGAAGGTTTAACAGTCTGACAACACGAATTAAGAAATCTTCACACCGAAAATTGAAAACTTAGCCACCGAGTTTATTTTGATATTGAGGAAAAAGAAAGTTTGGTGAAGAGGGATATATTGTAGTAGTGAGCAGCGAGAGTTGACTGTTGGTCTCATACACTTACTGACACCAAACAACTTGTCACTTGTTGACACACACACACACACACACACACACACACACACACACACACACACCTTCTCTGGCTCCTAAACTCTCTCCTTTCTTAAAGTTGTATTCACTTCTTTGCACTCAGTAGCTAAGTACTTGAATGATTGACCCTCACGCAGATGTAAGCATAAGTGTGAGGCCAGACACATTGCCTCACACTGCTGTGCTAACCCAGATGTGAATAAGTCAACCTCTAAGTACAGAACTACACAAACAATACTCAGGAAATACTCTAACATTCACTGCCATAAGGAACACGAGACAAACATGACCCGTAGGTATAAATATACAGACGAATAAGAATAACACTATATATGCCTCTTTGGATATCTAAGGCGGGTGTATATATGCTGTAAAAAAAAAAAATGCATTCGATATGATACAAGAACAGTAGACAAAAAAAAAAGGTGCCTCTCTCCTCTGCTCCTGACACCGTGAACATTAAGAAATAACATAATGGTCGAAGGAAGATGATGCACAAAAAGTATATACACCTCAGAGACACAGCAGGGGTGGCGGGGGCAGTATGGGTGGTAGGGTGGGTGCGGGAGCGGTATGGGTGACTGGGGAATAGTGAGGGGGTGAACGGGGTACCAGCCAATACAACACTGGTATGTACAGCTGCCGTTTCAACACTACATTCCTTATATACTTGGGGAAAAAATATTGAATTTGTCTAGACTAAAGGATCCCAAAATGTCATAATAATAATAACAATAATAATAATAATAATAATAATAATAATAATAATAATAAATAAATAAATAAACAAAATGTATCTCATCTCGGGGTCTTTTCAATGGTTACCCCCCTTCCCTCCCCTCCCCTCCCCTCCCCTCCCCCTCCCCTTCCCCTTCCCCTTCCCCCAGGCTTCCGTACCCAAGGAAGACCATAACTAAGTCCACCATCACCCACAGCCAATACTAACAACTTATTTTTAACACGACACTTAAAACATCCACAGGTGTAGAAAACCCCCCATAACAAGCTCCTAACTCACATTTTATACTTAAAAATACCCACAAGAATCTCATTAACTCCAAACACACAAACGCATATCATTACTTCCATATAACTTAGACAACCCGGAACTATAAAGAGGAAGCCAGAAGGTCGTATAAACCCCCTTTCCCCATCCAGCACCACCATCAGGAGCTGGGAGGAGCCTTCAGGATCTTGGGGAAGGTCTTGGGTGATCCTCCTTCACTAGACAACAAAGTACTCCCCTCTGCCTGTACTCTTGACCATCGCCAACTAAGGTTCCTGAATCTCCCAGCCATTGTAAGTTTGAGATAAAGAGCATAATGGTGCAGATGTGGTTGACGTTAACATGATGGTAGGTTAACATGATGGTAGGTTAACATGGTGGTAGGTTAACATGATGGTAGGTTAACATGATGGTAGGTTAACATGATGGTAGGTTAACATGGTGGTAGGTTAACATGGTGGTAGGTTAACATGATGGTAGGTTAACATGATGGTAGGTTAACATGATGGTAGGTTAACATG
>NW_024752338.1:0-13045 GCF_018991925.1 Homarus americanus
GGTCCTGACCTATAGTGCCATGGTGAAAAACTGGAAGTCCTGTCCTCTAGTGCCAGGGTAAAACACTGGAGGTCGTGGCCTCTAATGCCAGATTGAAACACTGGAGGTCCTAACTTCTACTACCAGTGTGAAACACTGGAGGTCCTCAACTCTAGTGCCAGGATGAAACACTGGAGGTCCTGACCTATAGTGCCAGGGTGAAACCCTGGAGGTCCTGACCTATAGTGCAAGGGTGAAACACTGGAGGTTCTGACCTATAGTGCTAGTGTGAAACACTGAAGTTTTGACCTACAGTGCCAGGATTGAACACTGGAGGTCCTGACCTCTAGTGCCAGGGTGAAACACTGGAGGTCCTGACCTATAGTGCCTGGATGGAACACTGGAGGTCTTGACCTATAGTGCCAGGATGGAACACTGGAGGTCCTGACCTCTTGTGCCAGTGTGAAACACTGGAGGTGATGACCTATAGTGCCAGAATGGAACACTGGAAGTGCTGACCTATAATGCCAGGATGGAACACTGGAGGTTCTGACCTATAGTGCCAGGATGGAACTCTGGAGGTCCTGACCTATAGTGCCAGGATGGAACACTGGAGGTCCTGACCTCTAGTGCCGGTGTGAAACACTTGAGGTGCTGACCTATAGTGCCAGGATGGAACACTGGAGGTGCTCACCTATAGTGCCAGGATGGAACACTGAAGGTCCTGACCTATAGTGCCAGGGTGAAACACCGGACGTCGTGACCTTTAGTGCCAGGATGAAACACAGGAGTTCCTGACCTATAGTGCCAGAGTGAAACACTGGAGGTCCTGACCTATAGTGCCAGGGTAAAACACTGGAGGTCCTGACCTATAGTGCCAGGATTGAACACTGGAGGTCCTGACCTATAGTGCCAGGGTGAAACACTGAAGGTTGTGACCTATAGTGCCAGGGTGAAACACTGGAGGTGCTGACGTATTGTACCAGTGTGAAACACTGGAGGTCCTGACAAGGCCAGGGGTGAAACACTGGAGGTCCGGACCTATAGTGCCACAGGGATGGAACATTGAGGTCCTGACCTATAGTGCCAGGATGGAACACCTAGGTGCTGGACCTTATGTGCCAGTGTGAAACACTGGAGGTCCTGACCTATAGTGCCATGGTGAAGAACTGGAGGTCCTGTCCTCTAGTGCCAGGGTAAAACACTGGAGGTCCTGGCCTCTAATCCCAGAGTGAAACACTGGAGGTCCTAACTTCTACTACCAGTGTGAAACACTGGAGGTCCTCAACTATAGTGCCAGGATGAAACACTGGAGGTCCTAACCTATAGTGCCAGGGTGAAACACTGGAAGTCCTGACCTATAGTGCAAGGGTGAAACACTGGAGGTCCTGACCTATAGTGCAAGGGTGAAACACTGGAGGTCCTGACCTAGAGTACAAGGGTGAAACACTGGAGGGCCTGATCTTTAATGCCAGTGTGAAACACTTTAGGTCCTGACCTATAGTGCCAGGGTAGAACACTGGAGGTCCTGACCTATAGTGCCAGGGTGAAACATTGGAGGTCCTGACGTATAGTGCCAGGGTGAAACATTGGATGTCCTAACCTATATTGCCAGGGTGAAATACTGGAGGTCCTGACCTATAGTGCAAGGGTGAAACACTGGAGGTCCTGACCTATAGTGCCAGGATTGAACACTGGAGGACCTGACCTATAGTGCCAGGGTGAAACACTGGAGGTTGTGACCTATAGTGCCAGGGTCAAACACTTGAGGTCCTGACCTATAGTGCCAGGGTGAAACACTGGAGGTCCTGACCTATAGTACCAGGATGGAACATTGGAGGTTCTGACCTATAGTGCCAGGATGGAACACTCTAGGTGCTGACCTATAGTGCCAGTGTGAAACACTGGAGGTCCTGACCTATAGTGCCATGGTGAAAAACTGGAAGTCCTGTCCTCTAGTGCCAGGGTAAAACACTGGAGGTCCTGGCCTCTAATGCCAGAGTGAAACACTGGAGGTCCTAACTTCTACTACCAGTGTGAAACACTGGAGGTCCTCAACTCTAGTGCCAGGATGAAACACTGGAGGTCCTGACCTATAGTGCCAGGGTGAAACCCTGGAGGTCCTGACCTATAGTGCAAGGGTGAAACACTGGAGGTCCTGACCTAGAGTACAAGGGAAAAACACTGGAGGGCCTGACCTTTAGTGCCAGTGTGAAACACTTTAGGTCCTGACCTATAGTGCCAGGGTAAATCACTGGAGGTCCTGACCTATAGTGCCAGTGTGAAACAATGGAGGTCCTGACCTATAGTGCCATGGTGAAAAACTGGAGGTCCTGTCCTCTAGTGCCAGGGTAAAACACTGGAGGTCCTGGCCTCTAATGCCAGAGTGAAACACTGGAGGTCCTAACTTCTACTACCAGTGTGAAACACTGGAGGTCCTCAACTATAGTGCCAGGGTGAAACACTGGAGGTCCTGACCTATAGTGCCAGGGTGAAACACTGGAAGTCCTGACCTATAGTGCAAGGGTGAAACACTGGAGGTCCTGACCTATAGTGCAAGGGTGAAACACTGGAGGTCCTGACCTAGAGTACAAGGGTGAAACACTGGAGGGCCTGATCTTTAATGCCAGTGTGAAACACTTTAGGTCCTGACCTATAGTGCCAGGGTAGAACACTGGAGGTCCTGACCTATAGTGCCAGGGTGAATCATTGGAGGTCCTGACGTATAGTGCCAGGGTGAAACACTGGAGGTCCTGACCTATAGTGCCAGGATTGAACACTGGAGGACCTGACCTATAGTGCCAGGGTGAAACACTGGAGGTTGTGACCTATAGTGCCAGGGTGAAACACTTGAGGTCCTGACCTATAGTGCCAGGGTGAAACACTGGAGGTCCTGACCTATAGTACCAGGATGGAACATTGGAGGTTCTGACCTATAGTGCCAGGATGGAACACTCTAGGTGCTGACCTATAGTGCCAGTGTGAAACACTGGAGGTCCTGACCTATAGTGCCATGGTGAAAAACTGGAAGTCCTGTCCTCTAGTGCCAGGGTAAAACACTGGAGGTCCTGGCCTCTAATGCCAGAGTGAAACACTGGAGGTCCTAACTTCTACTACCAGTGTGAAACACTGGAGGTCCTCAACTCTAGTGCCAGGATGAAACATGGAGGTCCTGACCTATAGTGCCAGAGTGAAACCCTGGAGGTCCTGACCTATAGTGCAAGGGTGAAACACTGGAGGTCCTGACCTGGAGTACAAGGGAAAAACACTGGAGGGCCTGACCTTTAGTGCCAGTGTGAAACACTTTAGGTCCTGACCTATAGTGCCAGGGTAAAACACTGGAGGTCTTGACCTATAGTGCCAGGGTGTAACATTGGAGGTCCTGACATATAGTGCCAGGGTGAAACATTGGAGGTCCTGACCTATTATGCCAGGGTGAAACACTGGAGGTCCTGACCTATAGTGCCAGGGTGAAACACTGGAGGTCCTGACCTATAGTGCCAGGATTGAACACTGGAGGTCCTGACCTATAGTGCCAGGATGAAACACTGGAGGTTGTGACCTATAGTGCCAGGGTGAAACACTGGAGGTGCTGACATATTGAACCAGTGTGAAACACTGGGGGTCCTGACCTATAGTGCCAGGGTGAAACACTGGAGGTCCTGACCTATAGTGCCAGGGTAAAACACTGGAGGTCCTGGCCTCTAATGCCAGAGTGAAACACTGGAGGTCCTAACTTCTACTACCAGTGTGAAACACTGGGGGTCCTGACCTATAGTGCCAGGATGGAACATTGGAAATCCTTGTCCTATAGTGCCAGGATGGAACACTCTAGGTGCTGACCTATAGTGCCAGTGTGAAACACTGGAGGTCCTGACCTATAGTGCCAGTGTGAAACACTGGGGGTCCTGTCCTCTAGTGCCAGGGTAAAACACTGGAGGTCCTGGCCTCTAATGCCAGAGTGAAACACTGGAGGTCCTAACTTCTACTACCAGTGTGAAACACTGGAGGTCCTCAACTATAGTGCCAGGATGAAACACTGGAGGTCCTGATCTATAGTGCCAGGGTGAAACACTGGAGGTCCTGAGCTATAGTGCAAGGGTGAAACACGGGAGGTCCTGACCTCTAGTACCATTGTGAAACACTGGAGGTTCCTAACCTCTAGTGCCAGGGTGAAACACTGGAGGTCCTGACCTATAGTGCCAGGATGGAACATTGGAGGTCCTGACCTATAGTGCCAGGATGGAACACTCTAGGTGCTGACCTATAGTGCCAGTGTGAAAAACTGGAGGTCCTGACCTATAGTGCCATGGTGAAAAACTGGAGGTCCTGTTCTCTAGTGCCAGGGTAAAACACTGGAGGTCCTGGCCTCTAATGCCAGTGTGAAACACTGGAGGTCCTAACTTCTACTACCAGTGTGAAACACTGGAGGTCCTCAACTATAGTGCCAGGGTGAAACACTGGAGGTCCTGACCTATAGTGCCAGGGTGAAACACTGGAAGTCCTAACCTATAGTGCAAGGGTGAAACACTGGAGGTCCTGACCTATAGTGCAAGGGTGAAACACTGGAGGTCCTGACCTAGAGTACAAGGGTGAAACACTGGAGGGCCTGATCTTTAATGCCAGTGTGAAACACTTTAAGTCCTGACCTATAGTGCCAGGGTAGAACACTGGAGGTCCTGACCTATAGTGCAAGGGTGAAACACTGGAGGTCCTGACCTATAGTGCCACTATTGAACACTGGAGGACCTGACCTATAGTGCCAGGGTGAAACACTGGAGGTTGTGACCTATAGTGCCAGGGTGAAACACTTGAGGTCCTGACTTATAGTGCCAGGGTGAAACACTGGAGGTCCTGACCTATAGTACCAGGATGGAACATTGGAGGTTCTGACCTATAGTGCCAGGATGGAACACTCTAGGTGCTGACCTATAGTGCCAGTGTGAAACACTGGAGGTCCTGACCTATAGTGCCATGGTGAAAAACTGGAAGTCCTGTCCTCTAGTGCCAGGGTAAAACACTGGAGGTCCTGGCCTCTAATGCCAGAGTGAAACACTGGAGGTCCTAACTTCTACTACCAGTGTGAAACACTGGAGGTCCTCAACTCTAGTGCCAGGATGAAACACTGGAGGTCCTGACCTATAGTGCCAGGGTGAAACCCTGGAGGTCCTGACCTAGAGTACAAGGGAAAAACACTGGAGGGCCTGACCTTTAGTGCCAGTGTGAAACACTTTAGGTCCTGACCTATAGTGCCAGGGTAAAACACTGGAGGTCCTGACCTATAGTGCCAGGGTGTAACATTGGAGGTCCTGACATATAGTGCCAGGGTGAAACATTGGAGGTCCTGACCTATAGTGCCAGGGTGAAACACTGGAGTTCCTGACCTATAGTGCCAGGGTGAAACACTGGAGGTCCTGACCTATAGTGCCAGGATTGAACACTGGAGGTCCTGACCTATAGTGCCAGGATGAAACACTGGAGGTTGTGACCTATAGTGCCAGGTTGAAACACTGGAGGTGCTGACATATTGAACCAGTGTGAAACACTGGGGGTCCTGACCTATAGTGCCAGGGTGAAACACTGGAGGTCCTGACCTATAGTGCCAGGATGGAACATTGGAAGTCCTGACCTATAGTGCCAGGGTGAAACACTGGGGGTCCTGACCTATAGTGCCATGATGAAACACTGGAGGTCCTGACCTATAGTGTCTGGATGGAACACTGGAGGTGCTGACATGCAGTGCCAGTGTGAAAAACTGGAGGTACTGACCTTTAGTGCTGGGGTAAAACACTGGACGTCCTGACCTATATTGCCGGGTAAAACACTGGAGGTCCTGACCTATAGTGCCAGGGTAAAACACTGGAGGTCCTGACCTATAGTGCCAGTGTGAAACACTGAAGGTCCTGACCTATAGTGCCAGGATGGAACACTGGAGGTCCTGACTTCTAGTGCCAGAGTGAAATACTGGAGGTCGTGACTTCTAGTACCAGTGTGAAACACTGGAGGTCCTGACCTATAATGCCAGAGTGAAACACTGGAGGTCCTGACTTCTAGTTCCACTGTGAAACACTGGAGGTCCTGACCTATAGTGCCAGGGTGAAACACTGGAGGTCCTGACCTATAGTGCCAGGATTGAACACTGGAGGTCCTGACCTATAGTGCCAGGATGAAACACTGGAGGTTGTGACCTATAGTGCCAGGGTGAAACACTGGAGGTGCTGACATATTGTACCAGTGTGAAACACTGGGGGTCCTGACCTATAGTGCCAGGGTGAAACACTGGAGGTCCTGACCTATAGTGCCAGGATGGAACACGTGGAGTCCTGGTGCAGGGGTGGAAACACTGGGGTCCTGACCTATAGTGCCATGATGAAACACTGGAGGTCCTGACCTATGGTGTCTGGATGGGGCTTACTGGTGCTGGCATGCAGTGCCAGTGTGAAAAACTGGAGGTCCTGACCTTTGAGTGCTGGGGTAAAAACACTGGACGTCTGACTATATTGCCGGGTAAACACTGGAGGTCCTGACTATAGTGCCAGGGGTAAGAGCACTGGAGGTCCTGACCTATAGTGCCAGTGTGAAACACTGAAGGTCTGACCTATAGTGCCAGGATGGAACACTGGAGGTCCTGACTTCTAGTGCCAGAGTGAAATACTGGAGGTCGTGACTTCTAGTACCAGTGTGAAACACTGGAGGTCCTGACCTATAATGCCAGAGTGAAACACTGGAGGTCCTGACTTCTAGTTCCACTGTGAAACACTGGAGGTCCTGACCTATAGTGCCAGTGTGAAACACTGACGCTCCTGAACTATAGTGCCTGAGTGAAACACTGGAGGTCCTGACCTATAGTGCCAGGGAGAAACACTGGAGTTCCTGACCTATATTACCAGGGTGAAACACTGGAGGTCCTGACCTATAGTGCAAGGGTGAAACATTGGAGGTCCTGACCTATAGTGCCAGGATGGAAAACTAGAGGTCCTGTCCTATATTGCCAGGGTGAATCACTGGAAGTGCTGACTTTAGTACCTGGATGAAACACTGGAGGTCTTGACCTATAGTGCCAGTGTGAAACACTGGAGGTCCTGACCAATAGTGCCAGGGTGAAACACTGGAGGTCCTGACCTATAGTGCCAGGGTGAAACACTGAAGGTCCTGACCTATAGTGCCAGGGTGAAACACTGGAGATGCTGACCAATAGTGCCAGGATGGAACACTGCAGGTCCTGACCTATAGGGACAGGATGGAACACTGGAGGTGCTGACCTATAGTGCCAGTGTGAAACACTTATAGTCATGACCTATAGTGCCAGGGTGAAACACTGGAGGTCCTTTCCTCTAGTGCCAGGGTAAAACACTGGACGTCCTGACCTATAGTGCCAGGGTGAAACACTGGAGGTGCTGACATATAGTGCCAGTGTGAAACAGTGGAGGTCCTGACTTAAAGTGCCAGTGTCAAACAATGGAGGTTCCTAACCTATAGTTCCAGGATGGAACAATGGAGGTCCTGACCTCTAGTGCCAGGGTGAAACACTGGAGGTCCTGACCTATAGTGCTAGTGTGAAAAACTGAAGGTCCTGACGTACAGTGCCAGGATGGAACACTGGAGGTCCTGACCTCTAGTGCCAGTGTGAAACACTGGAGGTGCTGACCTATAGTGCCAGGATGGAACACTGGAGGTTCTGACCTATAGTGCCAGGATGGAACACTGGAGGTCCTGACCTATAGTGTCAGGATGGAGCACTGGAGTTCCTGACCTCTAGTGCCAGTGTGAAACACTGGAGGTCGTGACTTCTAGTACCAGTGTGAAACACTGGAGCTCCTGACCTATAATGACTGATTTCTAGTTCCACTGTGAAACACTGGAGGTCCTGATCAATAGTGCCAGTGTGAAACACTGACGCTCCTGCCCTGTAGTGCCAGAGTGCCACACTGGAGGTCCTGACCTATAGTGCCAGGGTGAAACACTGGAGGTCCTGACCTATATTACCAGGGTGAAACACTGGAGGTCCTGACCTATAGTGCCAGGGTGAAACATTGGAGGTCCTGACCTATAGTGCCAGGATGGAACACTGGAGGTCCTTTCCTATATTGCCAGGTTGAATCACTGGAGGTGCTGACTTATAGTACCTGGATGGAACACTGGAGGTGCAGACCTATAGTGCAAGTGTGAAACACTGGAGGTCCTGACCTATAGTGCCAGGATGGAACACTGGAGGTGCTGACGTATACTGCCAGTGTGAATCACTGGAGGTCCTGACCAATAGTGCCAGGGTGAAACACTGGAGGTCCTGACCTATAGTGACAGGGTGAAACACTGAAAGTCCTGACCTACAGTATAGTACCAGGGTGAAACACTGAAGGTCCTGACCTATAGTGCCAGGATGGAACACTGGAGGTCCTGACCTATAGGGCCAGGATGGAACACTGGAGGTGCTGACCTATAGTGCCAGTGTGAAACACTTAAGGTCATGACCTATACTGCCAGCGTGAAACACTGGAGGTCCTGACCTCTAGTGCCAGGGTAAAACACTGGACGTCCTGACCTATTGTGCCAGGGTGAAACACTGGAGGTGCTGACGTATAGTGCCAGTGTGAAACAGTGGAGGTCCTGACTTATAGTGCCAGTGTGAAACACTGGAGGTCCTGACCTATAGTGCCAGGATGGAACACTGGACGTCCTGACCTATAGTGCCAGGATGGAACACAAGAGGTGCTGACATATAGTTCCAGTGTGAAACACTGGAGGTCTTGAACTCTAGTGCTAGGGTAAACCACTGGAGGTCCTGACCTCTAGTGCCAGAGTGTAACACTGAAGGTCCTGACTTCTACTACCAGTGTGAAACACTGGAGGTCCTGACCTATAATGCCAGGGTGAAACACTGGAGGTTCCTGACCTATAGTTCGAGGATGGAACACTGCAGGTCCTGACCTCTACTGCCAGTGTGAAACACTGGAGGTCCTGACCTACAATGGCAGGATGGAACACTGGAGGTCCTGACCTCTAGTGCCAGGGTGAAACACTGGAGGTCCTAACCTATAGTGCTAGTGTGAAAAACTGAAGGTCCTGACGTACAGTGCCAGGATGGAACACTGGAGGTTCTGACCTATAGTGCCAGGATGGAACACTGGAGGTCCTGACCTATAGTGCCAGGATGGAACAGTGGAGGTCCTGACCTCTAATGCTAGTGTGAAACACTGGAGGTGCTGATCTATAGTGCCAGGATGGAACACTGGAGGTGCTCACCTATAGTGCCAGGATGAAACACTGGAGGTCCTGACCTATAGTGCCAGGGTGAATCACGGGAGGTCATGACCTATAGTGCAAGGATGAAACACTGGAGTTCCTGACCTATAATGCCAGAGTGAAACACTGGAGGTCCTGACCTATAGTGCCAGGGTGAAACACTGGATGTCCTGACCTATAGTGCCAGGATGGAAAACTGGAGGTCCTGACCTGTAGTGCCAGGGTGAAACACTGGAGGTTGTGACCTGGTGCCCAGGGTGGCTTTTCTGGTGCCAGGATGGGTTCTGACCTATAGTGTCAGGATGGAACACTGGAGGTCCTGACCTATAGTGCCAGGATGGAACACTAGAGGTCCTGACCTCTAGTGCCAGTGTGAAACACTGGAGGTGCTGACCTATACTGCCAGGATGGGACACTGGAAGTGCTCACCTATAGTGCCAGGATGGAACACTGGAGGTCGTTACCTATAGTGCCTGGGTGAAACACGGGAGGTCGTGACCTATAGTGCCTGTATGAAACACTGTAGTTCCTGACCTATAGTGCCAGAGTGAAACACTGAAGGTCATGACCTATAGTGCCAGGGTGAAATACTGGAGGTTCTGACCTATAGTGCCAGGATGGAACACTAGAGGTCCTGACCTATAGTGCCAGGGTGAAACACTGGAGGTTGTGACCTATAGTGCCAGGGTGAAACACTGGAGGTTCTGACCTATAGTGCCAGGACGGAACACTGGAGTTCCTGACCTATAGTGCCAGGGTGAAACACTGGAGGTTGTGACCTATAGTGCCAGGGTGAAACACTGGAGGTGCTGACGTATAGTACCAGTGTGAAACACTGGAGGTCCTGACCTATAGTGCCAGGGTGAAACATTGGAGGTCCTGACTTATAGTACCAGGATGGAACACTGGAGGTCCTGACCTATAGTGCCAGGATGGAACACTCTAGGTGCTGACCTATAGTGCCAGTGTGAAATACTGGAGGTCCTGACCTATAGTGACAGGGTGAAACACTGGAGGTCCTGACCTATAGGGCCAGGATGGAACACTGGAGGTGCTGACCTATTGTGCCAGTGTGAAACACTAAAGGTCCTGACCAATAGTGCCAGGGTGAACCACTGGAGGGCTTGACCTATAGTGCCAGGGTGAAACACTGAAGGTCCTGACCTATAGTGCCAGGTGAAACACTGGAGGTCTTGAACTCTAGTGCTAGGGTAAACCACTGGAGATCCTGACCTCTAGTGCAAGAGTGAAACACTGAAGGTCCTGACTTCTACTACCAGTGTGAAAAACTGGAGGTCCTGACCTCTAATGCCAGACTGAAACACTGGAGGTCCTGACTTCTAGTGCCCTTGTCAAACACTGGAGGTTCCTGACCTATAGTTCCATGATGGAACACTGGAGGTCCTGAGCTCTACTGCCAGTGTGAAACACTGGAGGTCCTGACCTACAATGGCAGGATGGAACACTGGAGGTCCTGACCTCTAGTGCCAGGGTGAAACACTGGAGGTGCTGACCTATAGTGCTAGTGTGAAAGACTGAAGGTCCTGACCTACAGTGCCAGGATGGGACACTGGAGGTGCTCACCTATAGTGCCAGGATGGAACACTGGAGGTCTTGACCTATAGTGCCAGGATAGAACACTGGAGGTCCTGACCTCTAGTGCCAGGGTAAAACACTGGACGTCCTGACCTATAGTGCCAGGGTGAAACACTGGAGGTGCTGACTTATAGTGCCAGTGTGAAACACTTTAGGTCTAGTGCCAGGATGGGAGGTCACATAGTGCTGTTCAGTGTGAGGAAACACTGGAGGTCCTGAACTCTAGTGCTAGGGTAAAACACTGGAGATCCTGACCTCTAGTGCCAGAGTGAAACACTGAAGGTCCTGGCTTCTACTACCAGTGTGAAACACTGGAGGTCCTGACCTATAATGCCAGACTGAAACACTGGAGGTCCTGACTTCTAGTGCCAGTATCAAACACTGGAGGTTCCTTCCCTATAGTTCCAGGATGATCTAGAAACACTGGAGGTTATTTCAGGATGGAACACTGGAGGTCCTGACCTCTAGTGCCAGGGTGAAACACTGGAGGTCCTGACCTATAGTGGTAGTGTGAAAAACTGAAGGTCCTGACCTACAGTGCCAGGATGGAACACTGGAGGTGCTCACCTATAGTGCCAGGATGGAACACTGGAGGTCTTGACCTATAGTGCCAGGATAGAACACTGGAGGTCCTGACCTCTAGTGCCAGGATGGAACACTGGAGGTGCTCACCTATAGTGCCAGGATGGAACAATGTAGGATCTTACCTATAGTGCCAGGGTGAAACACTGGAGGTCCTGACCAATATTCCCAGGATGGAACACTGGAGGTCCTGACCTATAGGGCCAGGATGGAACACTGGAGGTGCTGACCTGTAGTGCCAGTGTGAAACACTTAAGGTCATGACCTATAGTGCCAGGGTGAAACACTGGAGGTCCTGACCTCTAGTACCAGGGTAAAACACTGGACGTCCTGACCTATAGTGCCAGGGTGAAACACTGGAGGTGCTGACATATAGTGCCAGTGTGAAACAGTGGAGGTCCTGACCTATAGTGCCAGTGTGAAACACTGGAGGTCCTTACCTATAGTGCCAGGATGGACACTGGAGCTCCTGACCTATAGTGCCAGGATGGAACACTGTAGGTGCTGACCTATAGTGCCAGTGTGAAACACTGGAGGTCTTGACCTCTAGTGCCAGAGTAAACCACTGGACGTCCTGCCCTCGAGTGCCAGATTGAAGCACTGAAGGTCCTGACTTCTACTACCAGTGTGAAACACTAGAGGTCCTGACCTGTAATGCCAGACTGAAACACTGGAGGTCCTGACTTCTAGTGCCAGTGTCAAACACTGGAGGTCCTGACCTACAGTGCCAGGATGGAACACTGGAGGTCCTGACCTCTAGTGCCAGGGTGAAACATTGGAGGTCTTGACCTATAGTGCCAGGATGGAACACTGGAGGTTCTGACCTATAGTGCCAGGATGGAACACTGGAGGTCCTGACGTATAGTGCCAGTGTGAAACGCAGTCGGCCTAAGTACAGGTGAAACACACGGGAGGTGTGACCTATAGTGCAAAGGATGAAACTCTGGGTTGGCCTATAGTGCCAGAGTGAAACACTGGAGGTCCTGACCTAGTACCAGGGTGGTACTGGTCCTGACCTCTAGTGCTAGTGTGAAACACTAGAGGTCCTGACTTATAGTGCCAGGATGGAAAACTGGAGGTCCTGACCTATAGTGCCAGGGTGAAACACTGGAGGTTGTGACCTATAGTGCCAGGGTGAAACACTGGAGGTGCTGACGTATAGTACCAGTGTGAAACACTGGAGGTCCTGACCTATAGTGCCAGGGTGAAACACTGGAGGTCCTGACCTAAAGTACCAGGATGGAACACTGGAGGTCCTGACCTATAGTGCCAGGGTAAAACACTGGAGGTTGTGACCTATAGTGCCAGGGTGAAACACTGGAGGTTCTGACCTATAGTGCCAGGATGGAACACTGGAGTTCCTGACCTATAGTGCCAGGGTGAAACACTGGAGGTTGTGACCTATAGTGCCAGGGTGAAACACTGGAGGTGCTGACGTATAGTACCAGTGTGAAATACTGGACGTCCTGACCTATAGTGCCAGGGTGAAACACTGGAGGTCCTGACCTATAGTACCAGGATGGAACACTGGAGGTCCTGACCTATAGTGCCAGGATGGAACACTCTAGGTGCTGACCTATAGTGTCAGTGTGAAACACTGGAGGTCCTGACCTATAGTGACAGGGTGAAACACTGGAGGTCCTGA
>NW_024752339.1:0-15026 GCF_018991925.1 Homarus americanus
CTCTTATGAAGGATCGACAATAAATGAAAACAAATCAGATTAATTTAAACACATTTCCAAGAGTATTAGATCCTGTAAAGAGAGAAAATTAATACTTGATATTTGTAGAAGCTTTTTTTTCTTCCGTTTTCGTCTTGGTTAAAACAATTGTGGTGGTGTTACCTGTTCCAAACGGTAGACATCAAGGAAATGGATCAAGACCTTAATACTCAAAGGTACACATGATGATTTGTTCCCAAGTCCGAGGATATACTTCACAAAACAGATTAACTTTAGGACACAATGATGGCGAACAAAATAACATCAACATTGCGTACAGCACATATCTTGCTTTGACTCTTAACTCTTGTAATTTTTCGTAATGTTCGTGAATGAAATTGAGATTCTGGGCATATTTTCCTGTTTTTCTTTCTAATCAAGTGTAAAGGAAGATGTACTGTTTATTGATGGATTTGGTGATGTCTTAATAGTGTATTAGTGTGTTAATATTACACAGGTTTGGTATAGTGGTGACGGTAATGTAGTGTAGTAAGATTTTAACACATGGAGGTGAATTTGTCTTTTATGTTGAGGATTTAAGAGCATAAGAACATAAGAAATTAAGGAGTCTGCAATAGGCCGGTTGGCCTGTGCATGACAGCTCCTGTCGAGAGTTACTACCACTCTCTATCATCCATGAATCTATCTAGCCTCCTTTTGAAACTTTCCAGAGTTCCCGCACTTACTACAAAGTTGCTAAGCTTGTTCCACTCGTCCACCACCCTATTTGTGAACCAGTTTCTTCCTATCTCCCTCCTAAACCTAAACTTATCCAACTTGAATCCGTTGCTCCGAGTCCTATCCTGCTCGGATATTATAAGAACTTTATCTATATCCCCTTTATTGATTCCTTTCACCCACTTAAATACTCCTATCATATCTCCCCGCACTCTTCGTCTTTCTAGGGAATGCAAGTTAAGTTTCTGTAACCTATCCTGATATGGAAGGTTTCTAAGTCCCGGAATCATTTTTGTCATTCTTCGCTGCACCGACTCTAGTGAATTTATATCCATTCTATAATAGGGGCACCAGAACTGAACCGCATAATCGAGGTGCGGCCTGATTTGTTAAAGGGAAGATCTGTTGGACGGGGATAATTGTCTGGTTGTGATGGACACGGCTCACCTAACCTAACCCAATCTAACCTAACCCAACCCAACCCAACCTAACCCAACCTAACCCAACCCAACCTAACCTAACCCCTATATATGTGAGATAAGGTTCTGATTCAAGAACAAGATGCACAAGTTCGAATCCAAATTGAGCTGTAGGGTTTGTTGACTAATTCGGGGCTTCACATTCATAAAACTCTCAAATAGGATACGACTAAACCCGAAGCCCCATCTTCCGTCGGTCGGTCGTTGGTGTCAGGTCAAAGTTCAGTTTGTAGTTCACCTCCTGTGATATGTGTCATTTATCGAAACGAAACATGAGGTTAACGTGAAAACAAAACCTCGAAGCAACACGTATAAACAGGGTCGAGTTTTCATCGGATTTTACGTCATGAAATTTTCCATCTTGAGAGAGAGAGAGAGAGAAAGAGATTGATTGATTGATTCCGATGCTGAAATTAACACTAAAATTTTATACTGTAAATGAGATAAATGCAGGTAAGGTTGGCGTATGGAATTATTGAAGGACGATCACAGAAATGTTTTACCTGTTTCCTGTGATGTAAGTCCAAAATGGTGTTAATTGTCATGGGTTTATACGTCCAAAATGTTCTTCATATCGTAGGGTTTTACATCCAAATATGCCATCCAAGTCCATGTGTCCATTCATCCAGTTAGCTGTTTATCCATCCACCGATTCACCCACCTACCCATCTCTCATCCCATTCAGTCACCCATCTACCCATCTATCCTCCCATTCAGTCTCCCATCCATCCATCCATCCTTCCATCCATCACACGAGGAATAGAATGACCCACTTATAATTTTTCTCTTTCCTGCTGCACTAAGGATCAACCACCCAGAGTGGTATGGCTACCCTGAGTAAGTACACTCTGTATTCCTCCTTTACTCTATTGTGGGTGTAGGTGGTGGGTAGTGTGTGTTTGTGGATGTAGAACGTGGATAATAGGTTTGTTTGTGGGTGTAGGGCGTGGATAGTAGGTTTGTTTGTGGGTGTAGGGAGTGGATAGTAGGTTTGTTTGTGGGTTTGGGGCGTGGATAGTAGGTTTGTTTGTGGGTGTAGGGCGTGGATAGTAGGTTTGTTTGTGGGTGTAGGGCGTGGATAGTAGGTTTGTTTGTGGGTGTAGGGCGTGGATAATAGGTTTGTTTGTGGGTGTAGGGCGTGGATAGTAGGTTTGTTTGTGGGTGTAGGGCGTGGATAGTAGGTTTGTTTGTGGGTGTAGGGCGTGGATAGTAGGTTTGTTTGTGGGTGTGTGGGGCGTGGATAGTGCAGGTTTGTTTGTGGGCGTGGGGGCGTGGATAGTAGGTTTGTTTGTGGGTGTGGGGCCGTATGGATAGTAAGTTTGTTTTTGTAGATTGTAGGGCATGGATAGTAGGTTTTATTTGTGGGTGTAGGGGCGTGGATAGTGGGTTTGTTTGAATTGTAGGGCGTGAATATTAGGTTTGTTTGCGGGTGTAGAGCGTGGATAGTAGGTTTGTTTGTGGGTGTAGGGAGTGCATAGTAGGTATGTTTGTGGGTGTAGGGAGTGGATAGTAGGTTTGTTTGTGGGTGTGGGGCGTGGATAGTAGGTTTGTTTGTGGGTGTAGAGCGTGGATAGTAGGTTTGTTTGTGGGTGTAGGGCGTGGATAGTAGGTTTGTTTGTGGGTGTAGGGCGTGGATAGTAGGTTTGTTTGTGGGTGTAGGGCGGGGATAGTAGGTTTGTTTGTGGGTGTAGGGCGTGGATAGTAGGTTTGTTTGTGGGTGTGGGGCGTGGATAGTAGGTTTGTTTGTGGGTGTGGGGCGTGGATAGTAGGTTTGTTTATGGGTGTGGGGCGTGGATAGTAGGTTTGTTTGTAGGTGTAGGGCGTGGATAGTAGGTTTGTTTGTGGGTGTAGGGCGTGGATAGTAGGTTTGTTTGTGGGTGTGGGGCATGGATAGTAGGTTTGTATGTGGGTGTAGGGCGTGGATAGTAGGTTTGTTTGTGGGTGTGGGGCGTGGATAATAGGTTTGTTTTGGGTGTGGGGCGTGGATAGTAGGTTTGTTTGTGGGTGTGGGGCGTGGATAGTAGGTGTGTTTGTGGGTGTAGAGCGTGGATAGTAGGTATGTTTGTGGGTGTAGAGCGTGGATAGTAGGCATGTTTGTGGGTGTAGGGCGTGGATAGTAGGTATGTTTGTGGGTGTAGGGAGTGGATAGTAGGTTTGTTTGTGGGTGTTTGGGAGTGGATAGTAGGTATGTTTGTGGGTGTAGATACATACATTGTTAAGAGGAATAAATCAAAATGGGAAGAAGATTAAGATAAATATACTGATGATTAATGGTACAGGTGAGTTAATAAAATTGATATAAATAGATAAATACAGTAGATAGATAGATAGATAGATAGATACAGTAGATAGATAGATAGATAGATGTATGATTTTGTATACCGCAAGAGTAACTAAATATTCCTGTACCTGTATTTTCTTTCAGTTACAAAATACACAGGATTATAAATATGAGTATGCACATTGCACATCAGGTGTTACAGTCGGTGGTAATATTTTGTAATACTCTTAAGTGATGAGGTAACAGAGGAAATAGACGGATACTAACGGAGAGTTTTTGTAGAATTAGACAGACATTCAGACAGTAAAACTTCTTCCGACAATACAAATTTTGACGGTGGAATTTATACACGAGAGTGTATGGATAATTATGATGAGCTGAATTATGACATCCACGTCTGATAATCCGTTGTTTAGAATGGATTATTATTATTTTTGTTGAGTTATTTAACAGTTCGAAAAAAGGTTTATTATGGTACTATGTCCTATTATCACACAAGGTCATAATTGAAGTAAAATAACCAATTATACTGTATTATTTTAGACAATACATAAGAACATAAGAACATAAGAATGGAGGAAACTGCAGCGGGCCTATTGGCCCATACTGGGCAGTCCCCTTTACACCCAACCCCTATTGCTCATATGAGCATCCAACCTATGTTTGAAGCAATTCAGCGTATTCGAGTTAATGATGATATTTGGTAACTTGTTTCATTCATCCACTACTCTGTTTCCAAACCAGTGTTTACCTATTTCACGCCTAAATCTAAATTTGTCTAATTTAAAACCATTGTTACGAGTTCGCTCCTGGTTGGATAGTTTGAGTACCTTTGTAATGTTACCTTTGTTTAGCCCTGCCTTCCACTTATACACCTTTATCAGGTCGCCCCTCGCTCTACGTCTCTCAAGGGAGTGCAAATTAAGAAGCTTTAACCTGTCTCTATACTCAAGGTTCCTAATGCCCGGGATTAGTCTTGTCATTCTCCTCTGAATTCTTTTCCAAGGATTCTATATCCATTCTGTAATACGGTGACCAGAACTGAACTGCGTAATCCAGGTGTGGTCTCACAAGAGCAAGATACAGTTTTAGGATGGCCTCGCTAGTCTTGTAACTAACACTCCTTTGTATGAACCCAAGTACTTTATTAGCCTTGTTACGAGCAAAAACACATTGTTTACTTGGCTTAAGGTTCCTACTTATCATTACTCCTAAATCTCTCTCGCAGTCGGATTTCTCTATGGCATCGTTGTTCATCTGGTATCTGGTTTCCCTGTTTACATCTCCTATACTGAGTACTTTACATTTGTAGACGTTGAATTTCATCTGCCATTTTTCAGACCATTCGAAAAATTTGTTTAGATCTTCCTGTAGTTTTGCCGAGTCCTCGTCAGATTTGATAACACGTCCTATTTTAGTGTCATCAGCAAATTTACTTATGTTGCTGTCAATGCCGATATCTATGTCGTTTATGTATATAATAAATAATAGTGGTCCAAGTACTGAGCCTTGGGGAACTCCACTTGTGACGTTGCTCCAATGGGACTTAGTGCCGTTAATGCTCACTCGCTGTTTCCTGTCCTGTAACCACGCCCTAATCCATTTAAGGATGTCACCTTTGATGCCATGAGCTTCTACCTTTCTAATTAGTCTTTCGTGGGGACTCTGTCGAAGGCATTGCTAAAGTCGAGATAAACCACATCATAATTGTGCCCCTCGTCCATCGATTCGAAAACTGATGAAAAGAATGTTAATAGATTAGTTAGGCAAGAATGTCCGCTTGTGAAGCCATGCTGGGAATCATTGATCAATCGGTGCTTCTCCAGGTGATTTCGAATAGAGTTTGAAATGATTGCTTCCAGTAATTTGCCTACTATTGATGTTAGACTGATTGGGCGGTAGTTAGAGGATAGTGATCTATCCCCCTTCTTGAAAATCGGTATTACATTCGCTATCCTCCAGGATTCTGGTACTACACCTGTTTTTAATGACATGTTGAACAACTTTGCTAAGGGCATACTAAGCTCTTCCTTACATTCCTTTAATACTCTGGCAAATATCTCATCGGGACCAGGTGACTTATTAGGCTTTAGTTTGTCTATTTGCTTACTAACATCGTTACTAGTCACTACTATCTCACTTAATTTGTTTTCTTCACTATCTCTGAATAGAGTCGGTGCCTCGGGTATTCCCTGGACATGCTGGATAATATACCATCTACTTAAGGAGGTGATGTAGGTAAGGTAGATTGATATTTTAACATTAATTTACTCAGTTTTTTCTTAGTATCGGATTTTTTTTTTTAGTTTTTTATTCTGACAATTTATAATGCAAGCAGCGTTCACATGTTGTCAACCGCCCCCAAGTGTACAAGAAGTTTGGACTGTAACTGTACCGTCAATAAGTGGCTGTAACTGCACCGTCAATAAGTGGCTGTAACTGTGCCGTCAATAAATGGCTGTAACTGTACCGTCAATAAGTGGCTCTGTATTCTGAACACGGGGATCTCTACAGTATAACCTACGAGTATAACTGTGGTGAAAGAACTGCTTCCCCGCATTATGTTGAGGAAGATTCGTATACAAACTTTTTGCCCTGACTTCGTAGTAAAAAAAATCTTAGGCAAAATATATTGAATTTATTTTTAATGTTTATTTATTTATTGTTGTCGTTGGTGTTTTTGTTTTTTTACCGGGATGTGTGTTATATTCACGAAAATGGAGTCAAGACAAATGTTGGACACGTTGATGTGAAGTAACACAGTAAATGATGTTGTTTGTGTTGCTGTGTTATTTATTTATTGTGTTTCTTATTCTTTTCTGTTTATTTTGTTTTATTTAGTTTTATTGTAGTAATTGTTATTCTTTTTTTTATTCTTACTTATTTTCATTTTACTGTTTATTCGTTTTCTTATTTTCATTTTATTGTTCAATAATTTTCCATTCATTCTTATTTATTTATCGCGTTGGTGTATTTCATTTATTTGCTATTCTCTTAGGTATTTCACATTTGCATTAATTAATCTTCAAATCATTGGTTGCTATTTTTATCATACTAGTTTAATGTTCACCTCAGCAGTCAACTGGCTTATGTCTAAACAATGTCTACCACTGTTTTAGCCAGACTTAGTTATGAGACTTGTAATTCAGTATCCATTACGTACCGTTTATCAGTGTAATTTGTGGTAATGGACTGCCCAATGTAATTATATATATTGTCTTACTGAAAAAAATGCGGTGTAACCAAGATTAAGTTTTATAGAGTTTGTATTTAAGGATTATTCTCCTATATTTCTCTTAGATTCTGAATATATTTTTGTTTTATTATTTCAGTGTATTGTAATGTGTAGTTAGTTACACTATAGATATATAATAATTGCTTTAAGTTTGGTTGGGAGTGTGGAAGGTGTTGTGGTGTGTGATGTACAGGTGTGTACAGGTGGTGGTTACACCTGACTTCGAGGCAGGTGTGTATAGGTGCCAGATACACCTATGGTTACAACACAGGTGTATCCGGCAGCAGTAGTAACAAAGGGGCTATATGGGCTCCGGCGGCCATGTCGTGACACCGGCCGGCAGAATCCCCCGGTGAAAAAGGGAAACAAGATGGCCGTCCCCCATTCAATATGTAAACAACTCGACCTGAAATGTTGTTTATTGGACATTTTTCTCATTAGGGAGTCGAACCCTTGTTTTGAGTTGGTGTTCAACTACCGTGGCTGACGGCCATCACCTGTGATTCAACTGGTAGAATTAAGTGTAATAATAATAATAATAATAATAATAATAATAATAATAATAATAATAATTAACGGTTTATTGAAAGAGCTTGGCAGCCAGAAGGCTGAAAATATACAGTTACATATTTGGGGAATGGGTTTCGAATTACAAATAATATACAAGTAACATAAGTGATACAAATAAGATATATAATAACTAGATGGGGAAAAGCTCAAACTACAGTGCATTTCAACATAGTGACAGTGCAAGAAGTAGTATTTACTGGGAGTGAATACACTGGTTTATTACAAGTTATTGATAATTTTACAATGGTTGGGACTGGGCTGTTCTTATAGCGATCAGTTCGTGCACTTATGGGCTGGATGCGGTTGTGGTGTCAAACAGCAATTCTCGGGCTAGGGATCTCAGGTGGTAGTAGGAGCCGGTGTCGAGGATGGTGTAGAAGCTTCTTAGCAAATTTGCAGATGTGGTCGTGGTGATGGTCAGTGAGAGTCGAAAGGGTCAGTGTGTTGAGCGCTTCTTGATATGTGGAGTAGGAAGGGGAGAGAATAATCTTGCATGCCCTCTTTTGCACTTTTACTAGGTGGGCATCTTATCAAATGAACCCCTGTCCTAATGGGCCCTAGTCCTAATGGGCCCCAGTCCTATTGGGTCCCAGTTTTAATGGGCCCCAATTCTAATTGGTCACATTTCCAATGGTTCTCAGTCCTAATGAGCCTCAGTCCAAAGATACCACAGGCCTAATGGTTCCAGTCTTAATAGACCTCAGTCTTAATGAGTCCCAATCCTGACGGCTCTCAATACTAATGGGCCTCAGTCCTAATAGTTTAAGGTTGGGACCCATTAAGACTGGCTTCTATTTACCTTACAAGCACTGTGTTCTACCGTGTCATCCCGTGTGTGTGTGATTTCCCGTGTCAGGTGGTATAATACGCAGGTGAGTGGCTGCCAGGTAGGGTGGGTGAGGGTGGGCACCTTGATGCAGGGGAAGGTGAGTTCCTGATGCTGATTCACACCAGTGTCATGATGAGGTAATCTTATCACCTTATTAGTGTACGATGAGTGGGTGGGCGTGGTGTGGAGGGGTGGGGGCGCGTAAGGGGTAGGCAGCAAGGGGCGTGGTGTATGGTGGGGGGAGGGTAAGGGGCGTGTAGGGGTAGCTAAGTGGGCGTGTTGAGTTGGGCAAGAGGGAGGCGTGGTGGGTGTAGGGGCGTGTATAGGAGGCGGGAAGTGGTGATGGCGCGCGCCACTAATCACTCTGACCTTACTGAACACAACCCATTATACAGCATAATTAGTGTTGCTTCCATCAGCCTCACACAGTCAAACACACTATTTACATTTTCTCTTCACATATATTTTATTTTATTCGTTTCAAGTGGGACTCGAATTTCAGCCTTGGAGTCGAAGAGGAATTTTTTTAGGAGAAGTTGAAAAGAAATCGTGTTTAGTTGAAGACGAATGTGTTCTTATATAAAAGTGAAGGAATTAACCAGACGTGTTTGATTGTTTGGGAGTCTCTATCTCTCACACTCGAGTCCAAGATGTCCCCCTTGAGGACGGTGTTCGTGTAGCGTCGTCAAACTCGCTCTTGGTTTTTATTCAGCAGGAAGAGCTACACCCGCCACCTGGTGTTGGCCGTGTCTGGTGACCATCATATTAACAAGGCCGCTCTCTCGTGCCTTGTCCACACGCCACCCCCCACCTCCACATTGTACCGTTTTGTCCTTTATTAACGGTGGTGTTACTACAGGCAGCGTGGTGATGAAGGTAAACTGAACAAGCACGCTGGGCAATGCTCGTTGTTGTAGTGGAATACACACGAAACCCAGTCAGTTGAGGGTGTAAATCTTCGCCTGCCTCTGGAATGCACTACACACGCTATGCCAAAACTGAGATATACTCGGCATGTCAACACTGAGACACACATGCTATGCTAACAAACATATACTCACATAAACTATGCCAATATTAAGACACATACACTATGCGAAACACCGGCTGTGCCTAAACTAATGATTCCCCGCTCTACATGAACGCTGAGATAACAAGTTGACTTTTTTTATCGAGGAGGAGCCAAAGTCTTTCACGATAGTCACCGTCTTAGCTAAACTTGTTAACATGGTTAGCAACTTCTGGAAACATCACGCTTAACCGAGTTATCAAGTTGTGAATAAGCTGACTCACAAAGGAGAAGTATTCCTCGACGAATTAATCTTACCAGCTTACAAGCTCTTTATTAATTAATGACAAGCGTTACACCTGTCCGCCATTCTAGGCCACGCCTCTCACCCCCCCCCTCCCCTTAAGTCAATAGCCTTCAAAAGCAGTGAAAGACGAAATTGGTTCTTATAATCATGACTGCTTTCTCGGGACATTGTGTATACAACACACTCTAAACTAAGCCTAGGTACCTTCTTAACCCCTCATAATCCGCCCATGGAAAGTCTGGGACTCTGACCATATTTTCATTATTTTTCCTTTCCAAATTTAGGGTAAACCTGATTTCTCTGTGATCACTGTTCCCAAGTTCTTCCCCTATTGTGATATCTCTGATAATATTTTCTTTATTTGTTCATACTAGGTCTAATATATTGTCACCTCTAGTAGGTTCTGTAATTAGTTGATTCAAAAAATTGTCCTGTACTGCGTCTAGGAAGTCTTCAGATTCATAGTCACCTACAATGTTGTCCCAGTCAATATTTCTGAAGTTGAAATCCCCCATAATGCATAGGTTGTTGTATATTGCTGCCCTACTCATTTCCTGCCATATGGGCTGAGTTGCTTCTTTCCCAAGACTTGGGGGCCGGTAAATCACTCCCATAATTAGTTTTCGCTTCTTTCTGCCATTTCTACCCATACAGACTCAGTTCCTATTTCACCCTTTATTGTATTATTAATGCACCATTTTAATGTATCTCTGACGAAGAGTGCAACTCCTCCCCCCTTCCTACCTTCCCTGTCCTTGTGAAAAGGTTGTACCCTTCTTTGTGTTACTCAGATAAAAAGTTCTTGCTCGCCAGATTCATCCAGGTTTAGGTGGCTACTATGACGTCTACATTCTCAGTACATACAACCGCTCTCAGCAAGTCTATTTTATTTCTAATGCTCCTACTGTTTGTATAGTACACATTTAAACCTACCCTTCCCTGGTCCTGTTTTACCCCTTGTTCTGAGTAACCAATTATACTCCCCTCTATCTACTGGCGAAACTTCCCCTTCGGAGTGACAATTTCACGCTCCAGACAAGTGTACCCCGTCACGACTGTACAGGTAGTCGTTGCCGTAGAATCGTCGCCAGTTATCAATGAACGCCCAACCATTGCTTACACAATGTGTTTTTTATTCCAGTCGGCAATTTATAGCAATTGCCTTGGACAGCCTTTCACCGCCAACTCCTCTTCTAGACGAGACACCACATACTATTGGGTTCCCTACCCTATCACTAATCTTCCCTAATGCCTCCCTATACCTGCTGAAAAGTTCCTCACTCCTAACCTTTCCTATGTCGTTGCCTCCTACTCTAAGACACACTACCGGATTGGTACTTCCCCTGACAAGACTCTATCTATCCTCTCAGTGAGTAGTGGGAGGACCAAGCTGGTGGTCAAGAAGCACTCAAAGGATACGACAACAACGACAACAACAGCTAAGTGTACCAACCCGTTCAGTCCCTTGATAGACGAATTGGACGTTAGTACAGTCAGGGGCAGGGATGACAAGGAAGGTATAAAAACTTTAATTGTTGGTGACTCACAGGTAAGGTACATGGACAGGGCCTTTTGTGGTAAAAACAAAAATAGGATGAGGGTGTGTTTGCCAGGGGCTGGGGTGGGGGATATAATTGACAGGATGGACAATATCTTGTCTGGTAATGGGAACAAACCCATTATCTGCCTCAGTGCAGGAGGCAATGATATTGGCCGGTGTAGGAGCGAGGAACTTCTTGATAAGTTCAAGGCAGCCATAGATCGTATTAGGACTAAGGGAGGGATCCCTATCATATGCGGTGTCCTGCCTAGAAGGAGAGTTGGCAGTGAATGGTTGTCAAGGGCAGTTGGTGTTAACGACCGTCTTGACAGATATTTTTGTATTATGGAGAAAACAAAATCTTCAAAAAAGTACAAAAGTTAAAAACATAAATCAATATTTATAACAACTCCTCCAGGTATCTTTTGTTAGTTTCACCTTCAGTGTCCTCATGACTGTCCTTGTCATTTTACTATTGTTTGTCTTCCTGTATCTTGGATGTTCTCTATGTCACAGTTTGTGTTTGTTCTTTATTGTACTTCGTCACTGTCCATGTTTTACTGCATTATATTTCTTTGTTGTGATAAAATAGTTCCAAGACCTTCAGTTATAACCAATAATCATATGAAAGTCTTTGACAACAACTTAAATTATTCCTTATTTTCGTTACTTAGATCCATTGAATTCTTGTGTCCGTGTCCGTGACAATGATAATGAAAGGACTTATATTGAGTAGTCTCTCAGGTTTTCATTCGACTGTAAACATACAGTAAACATACAAAGCTGTAGTGAGACTGCTGGAGTTATGCTGCATCATATTAATGCAGCATGCAGCATAATGCGACCTCCTCTCCCTCCCTCCCCGAATTGACAGCATAATGCAGCTCCCTCTACCTCCCTCCCCAGCATGACAACATAATGCAACTCCCTCTCCCTCTCTCCCCAGCATGACAGGATAATGCAGCTCCCTCTCACTCCCTACCCAGCATGACAACATTATGCAGCTCCCTCTCCCTCCCTCCCCAGCATGTCAACATAATGCAGCTCCCTCTCCTTCCCTCCCCAGCTTGACAGCATAATGCAGCTCCCTCTCCCTCTCTTCCCAGCATGAGAGCATAATGCAGCTCCCTCTCCTTCCCTCCCTCCCCCAGCATGACAGCATAATGCAGCTCCCTCTCCCGCCCTCCCCAGCATGACAGCATAATGCAGCTCCCTCTCCATCCCTCCCCAGCATGACAGCATAATGCAGCTCCCTCTCCCTCTCTCCCCAGCATGACAGCATAATGAAGCTCCCTCTCCCTCCATCCCCAGCTTGACAGCATAATGCAGTTCCCTCTCCCTCCTTCCCGAGCATGACAGCATAATGCAGCTCCCTCTCCCTCCCTTCCCAGCATGACAGCATAATGCAGCTCCCTCCCTCCATCCCCCAGGCACCCAGCAGCATTATGCAGCTCCCTCTCCATCCCTCCCCAGCATGACAGCATAATGCAGCTCCCTCTCCCTCCCTCCCCAGCATGACAGCATAATGCAGCTCCCTCTCCCTCTCTCCCCAGTATGACAGCATAATGCAGCTCCCTCTCCCTCCCTCCCTCCCCAGCATGACAGCATAATGCAGCTCCCTCTCCCTCCCTCCCTCCTCAGCATGACAGTATAATGCAGCTCCCTCTCCCTCTCTCCCCAACATGACAACATTATGCAGCTCCCTCTCCCTCCCTCCCCAGCATGACAGCATAATGCAGCTCCCTCTCCCTTCCTCCCCTGCATGACAGCATAATGCAGCTCCCTCCCTCCATCCCCAGCTTGACAGCATAATGCAGTTCCTCTCCTCCTTCCGAGCATGACAGCATAATGCAGCTTCCTCTCCTCCCTTCCCAGCATGACATCATAATGCGAGCTCCTCTCCCTCCCTCCCCCAGCATGACAGCATAATGCAGCTCCCTCTCCTTCTCTCCCCAGCATGACAGCATAATGCAGCTCCCTCTCCCTCCCTCCCTCCCCAGCATGACAGCATAATGCAGCTCCCTCTCCCTAACTCCCTCCTCAGCATGACAGTATAATGCAGCTCCCTCTCCCTCCCTCCCCAGCATGACAACATTATGCAGCTCCCTCTCCCTCCCTCCCCAGCATGACAGCATAATGCAGCTCCCTCTCCCTCCCTCCCCTGCATGACAGCATAATGCAGCTCCCACTCCCTCCCTCCCCAGCATGACAGCACCCTGAAGTTCCTTAATGAGTTGGGCTCCAGACTTATTGAAACTACCAGAGACTCCAGGGCATCGATCTACTATTTACAAGACAACCAATTGGGAGATGATGGTAAGGGAAGGCGAAAGACATCAGGTAGATTTTTACAGAACTTAATTTGGTTGGGACACAAAGACAGGCTGGAAGGGTGAGGTATGAGGATCTGGTAGGGTGGAATATGAGGGACTGGAATGGTAAGGTATGAGGGATTAACAGGGTAGGGTATGAGGGACTAACAGGGTAGGGTATGAGGAACTAGAAGGGTAGGGTATGAGGACTGGCAGGGTGGGGCATAAGAGACTAACAAAACTGGGTAGAAGGGTGTGACAATCTCCTCTTCTACACTAATCACGCCACACATCAAAAAATATACATTTGTCATGGTGTTCAAAAATTCCTCTTTTACCAACACAAGCTCTCGTTCTTGTAGCCATTGTGATTTAGGCTGAGGGGTTAGAGAGATATAGTGAAAGAAGTAGGAACAGATAAAGAGAATGACAGACATAGATATGAGGATATAATAATTGTGGAAGGGGAAGGAAAGAGGAGGTGGAGATAGTGGTAGAGGAAGCAGGGAAGGAGAGTAGGGGAGAGAGAGTGATGATATATTAAGGTTAATAGAGACAAGGGGGGATAGGATAGGTAAAGAGGATACGACAGGGCAGATTTAATCTAATTTCATGGGTAAGAGATGGCAGGAAACCTAGTGAGTGAATGAGTGGGACAACCATTGATCGTGATCACGCCCCAGTCCACAAGATCGTACACACAAGATAGTCAAAGGAACAGAGGGAACATATTCGGCTTGTTGTCGAACACTTGAATCAAAGGAGCAATAAGTTATTACTGAGTCACTGCACGTTGACTACATATTATAGTGTTTGTAAAGATCTTTCTTGTTACACTGGTCGAGAAGATCAGATAGCGACCGTACATGAGCTGTGGCCCATATCTACAGAACCTCGACCATATTAGTTGGTAAAATTGTCTTCGTTTTCTTTGGTGAGTGATCGTGTATTTCCAGATGTAATAACTGAAATGTGTTCAGTGTCTCCAGCAGGACCCGGCTGTACTCTCTTATTGCTGGGACCTCTATCAATCTGCCTACACGAATATCAATAAGACCCGTTTCAACTTCTCTACAAACTTTAAGAGCGTTCGGTCGAGGAGTTCAGGTACGAAAAAAGTATGCTAAGTGAGAATAAATTAACACGAGGCCAGTCAGTGTGTCAAAACACGGTCGGGCCCACATCAACTGGCAATATAATCACATAAGGCGGATCATGACGATAACACATTTGTGCTTATTGTTTCATCAAAGTACTTAGGCAACATGTTAAATCTATTGTTTGTGTGAAAGTAAAAGGAGAAGCTGTACAGGTTGATCCACAGTTCCTGTTTCAACATCTAACAAAAGCATCAGGGAGAGTGTAAGGCAGGTGAGTAGTGTAACCACCCACTGTACTCTCAAGGGTCTGGCCTAAGAAACACCTTGTGGACTATGAGCTGTACACTGCTGCATCACATTAACCACTAGGAGTTGTAAACAAACACTCCAAAAGTGCCTTTATGGAGGAGACCGATGAATTTCAAAATGAACACTGTGACTCCTGTTGTCTCGGTAGGGTCGTCAAAATCCTTTGTCTGTTGTGTCATATCGTCTAACACAAAATCGTAAACATACTTTTTGGAGCGTATCTACATCTTACAGCATGATGACACTAAATGACCGCCTTAAAATGTTATTCTCAAAGACTTAATTATCCAATGAAAAAATTCACCCAATAAAATTTAAGATCACGTTGAAGATAAACT
>NW_024752340.1:0-3866 GCF_018991925.1 Homarus americanus
GGTTACGGATAAGCCAAATAAACTGATCGTTAAACAAGCGTTAACCAACGTGAAAACGACGTTAATTGGCGTTAAATTATCGTTAAACCAGCAAATGGCGTTAAAGCACAAAATGGCGTTAAATCCGCAAATGGCGTTAAATCCAACGTTAAATGGCGTTAAACTGGTCATACGGCGTTAAACTGCCAAATTAAACTGGTCAGCAATGGCGTTAATTGGGCGTTAAATATCAGAACTGGTCACAAATGGCGTTAACCACAATCGGCGCTTAATTACAGCAAATGGCGGTAATTAATGTTAAATGGTTAAACTGGGCTCCATAGTCGGCGCAACCAATGCAATGGCGTTAAACCAGTCTAAATGGCGTTTAATTGCAGTTGAACTAACGTTAATTGGCGTTAACCACCGTTAAATGGCGTTAAACTGGGTCGATAAATATAAAGCGACTAACGTGTTGGGTTCAAACGGTCGTTAAATGAAGTTAACTATCGAATAGCGTTACCTTTGTTAAATGAAATTAAATCATCAAAGCAATGGCGTTAAACTAAAGAGGGAATGGCGTTTAATTAACGTTAAATTGCTAAACTAACGTTAACGATCAAAGAACTGTTAAATGGTTAGTTAGGCCTATAAACTAATCAGCAATGGCAAAGAACTATTCGTGTTAATGGCGTAAACCAATTTTAAATGGCAAGAACCAATTGTTAAACGGCGCAATTAAGCGTTAAATATTCAACTACTGGCAATGGCGTTAACCAACGGCAATGGCGTTTATTCAGCAATAAATGACGTTAACCACACAATGGTGCAGTTAAATGGCGTTAAAGCAATGGCGTTAAACTGGTCAGCCAAATGGCGTAAAATAACGTTAAACAATCAAGAAATTTCGTTAAACTATCAAAGTTAAACTAACGTTAAATGACGTTAAAATACTACGAACGTTAAACAATGACGTTAAACACCAATGCCAACCGCATAAACTAACGTTAAAATGGCAATAACCAACGCAACGGCGTTAACCAATAAATTAAGTTAAACCAACGCTAAATGAAATTAAACTAACGTTAAACTAATCAGTTAAATAACGTTAAATGAAGTTAAAATCAACAGCAATGCCAAAGAACAAAGATAATGAAATTGTTAAATTAAGTTAAACTAACAGCTAAATGACGTTAAATACGTTAAATAGCGTTAACTGGTCGTGCAAATGAAGTTAAATCCACCGCAACTAACAAATCAAATGGCGTTAATTATGTTAAATATCGTTAAACTATCAGCAATGGCGTTAAACCAATCAGCAAATGGCGACTAATCGTTAAATGACATCGTTAAATGGCGTTAAACTAGTCAAGGCGTTAAACCAAAACCAGCAAATGGCAATTTCGTTACCATGTTAAACTAACACAAATGGCGTTAAACTAACTAACTTAAACAAGCCATTCACACATACCACAATAGCTTAAACGCCAGCAACGTTAACCAGTTAACGCACATTAAACTTAGTCCCCAACTTCATTAAACCAACGTTAAATCTTAACCAGCAATAACGTTAAACGCAATTTCTTAACCGTTAAATCAACGACCATACAATAACGTTAAACCGTTACAACGCCATTAAACCAAAGTTAAACGCCATTTAACGTTAGTTTAACGCCATTTAACGTTAGTTTAACGCCATTTAACGTTAGTTTAACGTTATTTTAACCTTATTAAAACGCCATTAACGTTAGTTTAACTTCATTTAACGTTAGTTTAACTTACTAACGTTAATTTAACGCTATTTAACGTTAGTTTAACGCCATTTAACGTTAGTTTAACTTAATTTAACGTTAATTAAACGCCATTTATCGTTAGTTTAACGCCATTTAACGTTAGTTTAATCTCCATTTAACGTTACATTTAACGCTATTTAACGTTAGTTTAACCCATTTAACGTTAGTTTAACTTAATTTAACGTTAATTAAACGCCATTATCGTTAGTTTAACGCCATTTAACGTTAGTTTAACGCCATTTAACGTTAGTTTAACGTCATTTAACATTAATTAAACGCCATTTAACTTAGCTTAACGCCATTTAACGTTAGTTTAACGCCATTTAACGTTAGTTTAATCATTTAACGTTAACATTAACGCCATTTAACGTTAGTTTAACGCCATTTAACGTTATTTAACGCCATTTAACGTTAGTTTAACGCCATTTAACGTTAGTTTAACGCCATTTAACGTTAGTTTAACGCCATTAACTAGTTTAACGCCATTTAACGTTAGTTTAACGCCATTAACGTTAGTTTAACGCTATTTAACGTTAGTTTAACGTTATTTAACCTAATTAAACGCCATTTAAATTAGTTTAACGCCATTTAACGTTAGTTTAACGCCATTTAATGTTAGTTTACCGCCATTTAACGTTAGTTTAACGCCATTTAACGTAAGTTTAATGCCATTTAACGATAGTTTAACGCCATTTAACGTTAGTTTAACGCCATTTAACGCTAGTTTAACGCCATTTAACGTTAGTTTACCGCCATTTAACGTTAGTTTAACTCCATTTCAGTTTAACGCCATTTAACGTTAGCTAATTATTTAACCTTAATTAAACGCCATTTAACGTTAGTTTAACGCCATTTAACATTAGTTTAACGCCATTTAACGTTAGTTTAACGCCATTAACATTAGTTTAACGTCATTAACCTTACTAAACGCCATTTAACGTTAGGCTTAACGTCATTTAACATTAGTTTAACGATATTTAACCTTACTCAAACGCCATTTAACTTAGTTTAACGGCATTTAACGTTAGTTTAACGCCATTTAACGTTAGCTTAACGCCACTTAACGTTAGTTTAACGCCATTTAACGTTAGTTTAACGTTATTTAAAGCCTTAATTAAACGCCATTTAACGTTAGTTTAACGCCATAAACATTAATTTAACGCCAATTAACGTTAGTTTAACGCCATTTAACATTAGTTTAACGTCATTTAACCTTAAAACGCCATTTAACGTTAGTTTAACGATATTTAACCCACTAAACGCCATTTAACGTTAGTTTAACGCCATTTAACGTTAGTTTAACGCCATTTAACGTTAGTTTAACGCCACTAAACGTTAAGCCATTTACGTTACTTTTAACGCCATTTAACGTTAGTTTAACTCATTTCAACTTATTCAAACGTCATTTAACTTAATTTAACGCAATTAACGTTTAACGCCATTTAACGTTATTTAACGTCATTTAACGTTAGTTTAACGCCATTTAACGTTAGCTTCTAACGTTATTTAACCCACTAAACGCCATTTAACGTTAGGGCTTAACGCCATTTAACATTAATAGTTTAACGCCATTTAACGTTAGTTTAACGCCATTTAACATTAGTTTAACGCCATTTAACCTTAATTAAAACGCCATTTAACGTTATTTAACGCCATTTAACGTTAGTTTTCTTAACGACATTTAACCTTCACTAAACGCCAATTTAACGTTAGTTTAACGCCATTTAACGTTAGTTTAACGCCATTTAACGATAGTTTGTAACGCCATTTAACGTTAGTTTAACGCCATTTAACGATAGTTTAACGCCATTTAACGTTAAGGCTAGTTTAACGGCATTTAACGTTAGTTTAACGCATTTAACGTTCAGTTTAACGCCATTTAACGTTAGTTTAACGTTATTTAACCAATTAAACGCCATTTAACGTTAGTTTAAACGCCATTTAACGTTAGTTTAACGCCATTTAACGATAGTTTAACGCTATTTAACGATAGTTTAACGCCATTTAACGTTAGTTTAACGCCATTTAACGTTAGTTTAACGTCATTTAACGCGTTATTTAACGCCATTTAACGTTAGTTTAACGCCATTTAAC
>NW_024752341.1:0-6586 GCF_018991925.1 Homarus americanus
TAGTCAGAGGTGTACCTGGGAGTGTCAGAGGTGCACCTGGGAGGTCGAGATGTACCTGGCAGTGTCTGGAGGTGTATCTGGGAGAGTGGACGTGTTCCTGGGAGCACGCTTGAGGTGCTGGGAGTGTCGGAGGTGTGCCTGGGACTGTCAGGGTGTACCAGGGAATGTCAGTGGAGTAATTGGCCCTGGTGGCCTTAATGCCGGTGGCTAGAGACGCGGGGGGGGCGGTGAGATCAGTGTTCCGGATGTCACACGAGAAGGGTGTACGCCGGTTCGTGGGTACCCCAAAAACAGGCCAATGCTCAACTCTCAGCTCTAGACACACACTAATACACTGACACAAACACAGCCACCGTCACTAAAACGCACTGTGACGGAGCAACACTGCACATCGCGAAACAGCGCAACACAACACACTATGAGTCGACGCGCATCACCTGCAGACGTAATTGTCTCGCATAGTTCACACACTTTGTAAGTCCACAGATCCTACCCACTGCGCCATGGTGGTTACTAGTGTTCCCGAGGAATGCAGTGATGGGTAGGAAACACTGGCAACACTGAGTCCGTTTATTATGGATGACAGAAATACAAGTGGTGATCGTGGCTGCCATGCACGGCTCACACAGTCAGACTGAGGCTGCCTTGCCATATGGCAGCCTCGGGGCAATGTTGCCACATAACGTGCAGTGTTGCCACGTGATGATATATATAAATGCTACTCGGCACAGTAGCTTATATACAGGGTTGCTACTCGGCACAGTAGCTTATATACATAACCTACAGTTTCTACTTTTTTTTTCCAAAAACTCGCAATCAGCTCCATATACTTTAAGTGACATCCATCGCAGACTTCCATGGTCGGAACTAAACTTAAATTTCAAAATATGAGAGACCCAGAATAAAACTCGATTTTGATTGGGCCAAATATACTCTGAATTAGCAAAAACGCTTTTGATTGGCCGCGTGACGTGTAATGGGTATGCATGCGCGTCATGATTTATGAAGGAGACTCGAGAGACACACAGTGTTGGTTGAGAGGCAGACGATAATGGCGGGAAATAATGGAAGAAAATATATATTTATTTGGAAAAGCGATCTCCGTTTTTATACATTTCCGCCGGTAATGTAATAGATGAAATTTATCTTATAATTAGACGTCTTATTCGAATATGATAATAGATTAGTGGTAGGAATGAACGGTGTGTGAACGCAATAATACCAAATATACTGGTGGTCCTTGAACGAAATATAGGTGGATACTGAGGTGAAATGATAACCCTAACATACTCTAAGAAATGGTTTATTAATATGAAATTAAATTAGGGAAAAGATGTCATTAACATACAACCTACAAGGTTCAACCTCGGCTTTACTCAACTGCAATTCACTTAGATACTCTTGCTTCTACAACATTACTGGTGGTACATTACATACAGCTACCAGGATCAACTCCTTGGCTTCTCAGCTGCAACCCAATGAGATACTCTCTCGCTTACAACATTACTGGTGTTACATTACATTACATTACATACGACAACAAGGATCAAACTTACATATGGCATCTTCACTAGAACTGTTGTTAGTACATATTGAGGATGCACTCACAACACAATGCGTAATTACTGATACTAGCAAATTATATGGGATCATTATCCAACCTGGGATAATTATTTCAAATAATTATCCCCAATCATATACAACAAACACTGTAACAACTGTACGGATGTCCCAGGATAGGACACTGGCGCTCAACAAATGACGACGCTCTTATGGTCGGTTGTAGTCTAACACGTGGCGAGCGTCTGGGGTCCAGCCCCATGATGCAGATTGGGGCAATCAATCCTGCTGAATCAGCGACATCGTCCACTTTAGCTAACTGTTAGGTATCCACCGACCCCGACAGCCGGTGGGGTGTTCAAATAACCACACACTGACTCGAGAACAATTTGTAGACGTCAAGGGAGGGCTGATGATGACTCAGTCACAAACGATCTTTCGTCTAGTAACGACAGACGACATTTACTTTAGTAATTTTACACTGGGTAAATGACAATTTCATTGTTACAGCATGAACACTGATACTCACAAAATTGACTAAGATAAGCTGAATGATTATATCGGCGGGGAACACTGGCTTACATACCTGAGATAAATTTGGAGACGCCGGCAAGGAAGGCTGATCCTCCTTCCCGCCCGGGTTTATATACCAGTGACTTGCCAGAGGTGGCTACCACGCAATGACAGAAATTACATTCAAATCAACTGCTACACATTCAAAGATGACCCTCAGTTGACAGGGTCTGGCGAATTTCTAAAGTTGATTTACATAAACTAATGCGAGATTGAGTTGGAGTAAAAAGTGGATTATATACGTTGACAACTGTGTTCCCAAATGGGCGGACTTACGGACAAGGAGCCTTGGTGTAAAACGCTTTTCTTCCTAGGGATAACTCACCAGTTATCCACATGTTTTGCGGACGTGGAGTATAATATGAATCAACAGGTTTAAACAGACCAGCAGTCATGGTGACCATGACATCCAGACCTGCCCTCTGATAGAATACAGGGACGAGGTCCTTTGAGGTTACAGTGTGGACTACACTGGGGCTATAAACCGACGGGGAAAATCCTCCAAAGAAAGTGTATATTTGCCTCTTCACTTGTGCTTATACCAGAGCAATACATCTGGAAATGGCAGAAGATTTTAGTTTTAATACATTCATGAATTTGTTTAGAAGATTTGCTGCCCGTCGCTCGTGCCCAAGAAGATTAATTCGTGATAATGGGACAAACTTTGTCGGAGCAGCCCTTTAGTTAAGTCCATCATGGAATGTAGGAAGTACAGCTTTGCAGGTGAGGAAATGTAGTTGGACATTTGTTGCATCTAGACCCCTGATAAAATGGGTTCACAGAAAGAATGACAGGAATAGTAAAGAACTGCCTGAGGAAGACCCTTCAAAAACTAGAACAACTCTTGATGAATTGAGGACGGTAGTCACCGAAATAGAAACTAGGGGTAACAACAGACCGCTTCCATATTTAGATGACTCTAACCTTATCATAGAAGCTTTAACTCCAGCTCACCTGTTGTATGGTAGACGGATAGATTCCCTTCCTTCTTTTGATATACAATACGAAATGGAGGATCCGAATGTGCTCGACCTCGCTTCTGATCAGAGGCTTAGACAAGGTTACAAAATGTTAAAGAAGATACTGGAAGGCTGGGATCGACATTGGAAGAATGACTACTTGTTGAGTCTCCGAGAAAGAACTTACGGTGCTCTCCCAGCAACAAATAAAGTTTTGCTCACACCTGGATAGGTCGTTTTACCGAAAACAGAAGAACCTCGATCACGGTGGCCATTGGCAAAAATAGTGTTTGTGCATCCAGACGACAATGGGGTGATTAGGGTAGTAAAATACATCGTAAAGGGTCTAACTAGTCTGAGAACTAACCGACAAACTTGTTCCTTTAGAGTTGTCCGAAATCAAAGTAGAAGAAGGGTCTGATGATGAGGGTGAACCGGTCGACATAGGTGACCAGGAACATCTCGTTCCACTAGAACAGCCGCCTTGGGTTCCCAAAAGCTTTGAGGGGATTGCTTGCTAAGGGCCACATAACATGATGCAACACATCATTTCCTCCCGGCCCAGTATGTGGAATTAATTTCCACCTTTATCCTCCAGGTCCTGAAGCACCGTAGTAGTGATGTTGTGTGTTATCGGACTTGGAATAACAATCCAATGTGGTATATAAATAATTTGCTAATTAATTAGTGATTTAATTAGCTAGTTAGGTTAGGGAAATGATTACCGGAGTATTCAAAATTAGTTGAAAAATACTAGTTGGCACCCACGAGACGGATTACTTCGCGAAAGTAGTGCGGTATTCTCTCTTTCTCTATTGATCACGTTAATATCGTTTAATTTACCCGATATCAGTAACAATAGTTAACTAAAAATGTAAATATGTATTTCTATTAAGAAATAATATTGTAAAGAAAATAAATAATAGTTCTTGTTATGTATCATTGCGCGATTGTTTCGCGCAATTGTAAAGGTGATAGAAACGCCAATCTCAATTCACACTTCACGGGAGGCAGACGCGACTCTGAAAATTTAGAAGACAGCCGGCAACCCAAGGACTATTTTAGCTTCTCAGTTCCTCCAAGACTCTCTACAACTCATAGCAGCCCCTAAAATAATAGCTAAGTACTTTTTAAAGTTTAGGTGATCACTTATTCTTGTGTACCGCTATTTTAAGCATACGGACTAGTTTAGGTAATTATATTATATTTTATTATATATTAATAACTTAGATTTAATATCAACAGTAAATGTTTGTTTTTAAAGTAATTATTATTTTCCTAGGGAAAGTAACTGTTTGCCATGTGCGTTGTGACTTTTAAGTGTTAGGTATATTAGGTTATGTTTGGTTAGGTTAGATTAGGTTAAGTTAGGTTAGGTTAGCTAGGTTAGGTTAGGTTAGCTTAGTAGGTTAGCTAGGTTAGCTTAGGTTAGGTTAGGAAATATTTCTTAATTTTGCACAAAACATCACTACTGAATGAATCAATAATAAACCTATAAACATAATTCTTTATATAAGACATAATGCTATACCACTGTTAATTTTACCCCTTTTAAAAAGGTTGGATGAACTTAGATTGAGTTAGGTATTATTTAACTATGAACGTTTTGGCTGTAAATCTTTATCCATTACCAAAGATCCTGTGTTGATTACTATTGGCACACTTTAATGAGTCATGGGTATTTCTTGGCTACTTGGCAGAATAGCTTGTTATAACTTGGTCCTAGCCATACCAAGATATTGTGTATGTGAATAAGCCCGAGACTTGTTTACATTTCAGAATTTTTTACTCATCGGATTCTCTGATCTTCATAGATCAAAAAAGATATGACTTCAGTTTTGAATTACTATCCCCAAGTTAACAAGAAACATACTGATTTACTGCTGGCGGATGAGTACTAAGAACACAACGTCTTAACACGATGTACTCTACACATGAAGATATATGATGCCTTCAACATATACCCTGATTTATTGTAAAATAAATTCATTTACTCTCAATTTCAAATCTCTGAGCACCATATGGAGTATTAAGAAATATCCGAGTCTCTGAGGTACAGGAGAGAAAACAGAGGACTAGGACGCAGTGAAGGGGTGAGAAACGGATGTTTCAATCTGGTGGACTCCACACTTCCACACATGTTTTGTGGGCGGTGGAGCATAATATGAATAATTAAGTGTTGAACAGACGATCCATGCTATTGTGACCATGACACTAGAGTGACCTAGTCACACTGGTAACTTGTGGTGTGGCCTCTCGGTAACAGTAATATTCTCTTGCCAGTCTGTGGAATATTAATCCCAACAGGACATACGAGTACTTTACTAGTGTCCGTTGGTTGATAAAATTGGTTACAGCGATACAGTGGTGTCAGTGGTGAGATACTCAAACCACTAAGATACTAAAATCGCAAAGCAATACAATACAATTTCAGTTACGAATTGGTCCTCGTAGCTTTACGAAACAAAACCACGGATCACAATCTCTGCTGGCAGTCAAACACATTGTCTTAGTAAAATCTGTACTACATTTAAATATAGTTAAAGCATTCATAATACACATACTGAATCTTTTATGCTTCAGCTAACGATAGGCATATACAGCTTGTGGCTACTCTACAGGTTACATCACAATTTTAGATTTACTTCTCTCTAGGGAGTAACTCACTAGTTTCATATACGTTTTATGGATAACAGATATTCATATGAATAAGGGTGGGTATTATGATATTATCAGTGCAACTGTGCCCATGACATTACTACTTTGCTGTCGCTTGGAATCAAGTATGACAACCATCCGGCTATGATAGAATGATACGAGATATTAAAGATGTCACCTTCGTTGGTGAACCCTGAGGTGACTCGAGAGGCCGATACGGGACCGACGTGTGGAGGGCTAAATCTGTTGTGGGAAGGTGGCAGCTTCACTGCCTCGGTATGCAGTTGGGCTAACCTGAAAAATATTGACACTTTCTCGTGTGGTGCTTGATGCTCCTCCATATGTTATGGTGTGGAATGATCGTCTCCCAGGTGAGGGACGGATTTGGCACTTTTCAGTACTTTTCCCTTCCTGCCAGCGTTGCGTTTACCATTCGTTAGGTGACTGTTAATTAGCTGTTTTGGCAGTCTACTGTCGTCCATGCTCCTACAGTTGGTGTCAGTGAGAATATTGGCATTTGTTCTCTTGTTTTCCCAGCGAACTCAGAGGATAGAATGTAGACTTTTTAGTTTAACAAATTTATTGACAAAGCTTATAGTACAGTTTGCCTATTCTGAGTAATTCAGTCAGGTCTTGACACTGAGTATATCACTGCCACGCAGGACAGAGGTTCATACAAAGAAATACATCATATTCATTAACAGCTATAAATGTACAGAGGTCAGATTCATATGGGTATTGTCACTGTTCACTGCCATGCAGGACAGAGGTTCGTACAAAGAGATGCATCATATTCATTGACAGTACATATACATATATGTGCACACACACATACA
>NW_024752342.1:0-9764 GCF_018991925.1 Homarus americanus
GGGGACTTTTTTATACTCGATCAGGGGACTTTTTTATACTCGAACCAGAGGACTTTGTTATACCCGATCAGAGGACTTTGTTATACTCGGTTCAGGGGACTTTGTTATACTCGTCCAGGGGACTTTGTTATACTAGGATCAGGGGACTTTGTTATAATCGATTAGGGGACTTTCTTATGCTCGATCTGGGGAATTTGTTATACTCATCTAGGGAGCTCTGTTATACTCGATCAGGGGACTTTGTCTTACTCGATCAGGGCCCTTTGCTATACTCGGCCGGGGGACTTTGTTATAATCGATGAGGGGACTTTGGTATGCTCGATCTAGGGACTTTGTTATACTGGGCCAGGGGACTTACTTATACTCGATCAGGGGACTTTGTTATACTCGATTAGGGGACTTTTGTTACGCTCGATCAGGGGACTTTGTTATACTCGACCAGGGGCCTTTGTTATACTCGAATAGGGGACTTTGTTTTACTCGATAAGGGGACTTTGTTATACTCCATAAGGGGAATTTGTTATACTCGATAGGGGACTTTGTTAGACTCGAACAGGGGCCTTTGTTATACTCGATCAGGGGACTTTGTCTTAATCGATCAGGGCCCTTTGCTATACTCGACCGGGGGACTTTGTTATAATCGATCAGTGGACTTTGGTATGCTCGATCTAGGGACTTTGTTATACTGGGCCAGGGGACTTTTTCATACTCGATCAGGGGACTTTGTTACACTGGACCAGGGGACATTTTTATTCTCGATTAGGGGACTTTGTTATACTCGATTAGGGGACTTTTGTTACACTCGATCATGGGACTTTGTTATACTCGACCAGGGCCTTTGTTATACTCGATTACAGGACTTTGTTTTACTCGATAAGGGGACTTTGTTATACTCGACCAGGGGACTTTGTTATACTCTATTATGCGGCTTTGTTATACTCGATCAGGAGACTTTCTTATACTCGATGAGGGGCCTTTGTTATACTCGGTCAGGGGCCTTTGTTATACTAGATCAAGGGACTTTGTTATACTCGATCAGGGGACTTTGTTTTACTAGATCAGGAGGCTTTGTTAACCTCGATCAGGGGACTTTGCTATACTCGACTAGGGGACTTTGTTATACTCGAGCAGGGGGCTTTGTTATACTCGATTAGGGGTCTTTGTTATACTCGATCAGGAGGCTTTTTTATACTCGATCAGGGGACTTTGCTATCCTCGACCAGGGGACTTTGTTATACTCGATCAGGGAACTTTTTTATACATGACCAATGGACTTTGTTATACTCGATGAGGGGCCTTTGTTATACTCGATGAGGGGACTTTGTTATACTCCACCAGGGGACATTGTTATACTCGATCAGGGGAATTTTTTATATTCGACCAGAGGGCTTTGTTATACTCGACCAGAGGGCTTTGTTATACTCAATCAGGGGATATGTTATACTTGATCAGGGACTTTGTTATACTCAACCAGGGGACTGTGTTATACTTGACCAGGGGACTTTGCTATAGTCGACCAGGGGACTTTGTTATACTCGATTAGGGGACTTTGTTATACTCGACCAGGGGACTTTTTTATACTTGATCAGGGGACTTTGTCATACTTGACCAGAGTCCATTGTTATACTCGATCGGGGGACTTTGTTATACTCGATGAGTGGACTTTCCTATATTTGACCAATGGACTTTGCTATACTCGATGAGGGGCTTTTGTTATAGTCGATCAGGGGACATTGTGATACTCGACAAGGGGACTTTGTTATACTCGATGAGGGGACTTTGTTATACTCGACCAGAGGACATGTTATACTCGATTAGAAAACTTTGTTATACTCGACCAGGGGACTTTGTTATACTCGATCAGGGGACTTTTTTATACTCGACAAGAGGTCTATGTTATACTCAATCCGGGGATATGTTATACTTGATCAGGGGACTTTGTTATACTCAACCAGGGGACTTTGTTATACTCGATTAGGGGCCTCTTTTGTACTCGATGAGGGGGCTTTGTTAAACTCGATCAGGAGACTTTGCTATAGTCGACCAGGGGACGTTGTTATACTCGATTAGGGGACTTTGTTATACTCGACCAGGGGATTTTTTTATACTTGATCAGGGGACTTTGTCATACTTGACCAGAGGCCAGTGTTTTACTCGATCGGGGGACTTTGTTATACTCGATGAGTGGACTTTCCTATATTTGACCAATGGACTTTGCTATACTCGATGAGGGGCCTTTGTTATAGTCGATCAGGGGACATTGTGATACTCGACAAGGGGACTTTGTTATAATCGATGAGGGGACTTTGTTATACTCGACCAGAGGACTTTATTATACTCGATCAGGAGATATGTTATACTCGATCAGGGGACTTTGTTATATTCAAAAAGAGGACTTTGTTATACTCGACGAGGGGCCTTTGTTATACTCGATTAGAAAACTTTGTTATACTCGACCAGGAGAATTTTTTATATTCGATCAGGGGACTTTGTTATACTCCACCAGGGACTTTGTTATATTCGATCAGGGGATATGCTATACTCGACCAGGGGACTTTGTTATACACGATCAGGGGACTTTGTTATACTCGACCAGGGGCTTTTTTATACTTGGCCAATGGACTTTGTTATACTCAATGAGGGGCCTTTGTTATACTCGATCAGCGGACTTTGTTATACACGTCCAGGAGACTTTGTTATACGCAATCAGGGGACTTTTTTATACTCGACCAGAAGACTTTGTTATACTCGATCAGGGGATATGTTATACTCGTCCAGGGGACTTTGTTATACTCGATTGGGGGACTTTGTTATACGCGACCAGGGGACTTTTTTGAACTTGATTAGGGGACTTTGTCATACTCGATCAGTGGACTTTCCTATATATGACCAATGGTATACTCGATGAGGGGCCTTTGTTATACTCGATCAGGGGACTTTGCTATACTCGACAAGGGGACTTTGTTATACTCGATCAGGGGAGTTTGTTATACTCGACCAGAGTAATTTGTTATACTCGATCAAGGGATATGTTATACTCGATCAGGGGACTTTGTTATACTCATTTAGGGGACTTTTTTTTACTTGATTTGGGGTCTTTTTTATACTCGATCAAAGGACTTTGTTATACTTGATCAGAGGACTTTGTTATACTCGACCAGGAGCCTTTGTTATACTCGATTAGAAAACTTTGTTATACTCGACCAGGGGACTTTGTTATACTCCACCAGGGACTCTGTTATACTCGATCAGGGGATATGTTATACTCGATAAGGGGACTTTGTTATACTCGGTTCAGGGGACTTTGTTATACTCGTCCAGGAGGCTTTGTTATACTAGGATCAGGGGACTTTGTTATGCTTGATCAGGGGACTTTGTTCTACTCGATCAGGGCCCTTTGTTATACTCGACCAAGGGACTTTGTTATAATCGATTAGGTGACTTTGTGATGCTCGATCTGGGGACTTTGTTAAACTGGACCACGAGACGTTGTTATACTCGATCAGGGGATTTTTGTTATACTCGATCAGGGGACTTTGTTATAGTCGACCAGAGGCCTTTGTTATACTCGATCAGGGGACTTTGTTATACTCGACAAGGGGACTTTGTTATCCTCGATTAGGCGGCTTTGTTATAATCGATCAGGGGCCTTTGTTATACTCGACCAGAGGCCTTTGTTATACTAGATCAGGGAACTTTGTTATACTCGATTAGGGGCCTTTTTTGGACCCGATGAGGGGCTTTTGTTATACTCGATCAGGAGACTTTGTTATACTCGATCAGGGGACCTACTTATACTCGAGCAGGGGGCTTTATTATACTCGAACAGGGGACTTTTTTTATACTCGACCAGAGGACTTTGTTATACTTGATCAGGGGCTATGTTATACTTGATCAAGGGACTTTGTTATACTCGTCCAGGGGATATTTTATACTTGACCAATGGACTTTGTTATACTCAATGAGGGGCCTTTTGTTATACTCGATCAGGTGATTTTGTTATATACGACCAGGGGACTTTGTTAAACTTGATTAGGGGACTTTGTTATACTTGATCAGAGGACTTTGTTATACTCGACTAGGGGCCTTTGTTATACTCGATTAGACAACTTTTATTTATACTCGACAGGGGACTATGTTGCCCTCCACCAGGGACTTTATTTATACTCGATCAGGGGACTTTTTGTTATACTCGGTTCAGTGTCTCTGTTATACTCGACCAGGGGACTTTGTTATACTCGATCAGGGGACATTGTTATACTCGACTAGGGGACTTTTTTATACTTGATCAGGGGAGTTTGTCATACTCGATCAGTGGACTTTCCTATATTTGACCATGGACTTTGCTATACTCGACCAGGGGACATTGTTATACTCGATCAGGGGACTTTGTTATACTCGACCAGAGAACTTTGTTATACTCGATCAGGGGTTATGTTATACTCGATCAGGGGACTTTGTTATACTCGATTAGGTGACTTTGTTTTACTTGATTAGGGGACTTTTTTATACTTGATCAAAGGACTTTGTTATACATGATCAGAGGACTTTGTTATACTCGACCAGGAGCCTTTGTTATACTCGATTAAAAAACTTTGTTATACTCGACCAGGGGACTTTGTTATACTCCACTAGTGACTCTGTTATACTCGATCAGGGGATATGTTATGGTCGATCAGGGTACTTTGTTATACTCGATTCAGGGGACTTTGTCTTACTCGATCAGGGTCCTTTATTATACTCGACCAGGGGACTTTGTTATAATCGATTAGGGGACTTTGTTATGCTCGATCTGGGGATTTTGTTAAACTGGGCCACGAGACGTTGTTATACTCGATCAGGGGATTTTTGTTATACTCGATCAGGGAACTTTGTTATACTCAACCAGAGGACTTTGTTATACTCGATCAGGGGACTTTGTTATACTCAATCAGGGCCCTTTGTTATACTCGACCAAGGGACTTTGTTATAATCGATTAGGTGACTTTGTTATGCTCGATCTGGGGACTTTGTATACTCGGTAGGAGCCTTTGTTGCCTCAGCTTTGTTATACTCGACAGGGACTTTTGTTTATATTCACGGAACTCTGTTATACTCGATCAGGGGATATGTTATACTCGATAAGGGGACTTTGTTATACTCGGTTCAGGGGACTTTGTTATACTCGTCCAGGGGGCTTTGTTATACTAGGATTAGGGTACTTTGTTCTACTCGATCAGGGCCCTTTGTTATACTCGACCATGGGACTTTGTTATAATCGATTAGGTGACTTTGTTATGCTCGATCTGGGGACTTTATTAAACTGGGCCACGAGACGTTGTTATACTCGATCAGGGGATTTTTGTTATACTCGATCAGGGGACTTTGTTATACTCGACCAGAGGCCTTTGTTATAATCGATCAGGGGACTTTGTTATACTCGACCACGGGACTTTGTTATCCTCGATTAGGCGGCTTTGTTATAATCGATCAGGGGACTTTGTTATACTCGATGAGGGGCCTTTGTTATACTCGACCAGAGGCCTTTGTTATACTAGATCAGGGAACTTTTTTATACTCGATTAGGGGCCTTTTTTGGACTCGATGAGGGGCTTTGGTTATACTCGATTAGGAGACTTTGTTATACTCGATCAGGGGACCTACTTATACTCGAGCAGGGGGCTTTATTATACTCGAACAGGGGACTTTTTTATACTCGACCAGAGGACTTTGTTAAACTCGACCAGGGGCTATGTTATACTTGATCAAGGGACTTTGTTATACTCGTCAAGGGGACTTTTTATACTTGACCAATGGACTTTGTTATACTCAATGAGGGGCCTTTTGTTAAAGTCGATCAGGTGACTTTGTTATATACGACCAGGGGACTTTGTTATACTTGATTAGGGGACTTTGTTATACTTGATCAGAGGACTTTGTTATGCTCGACCAGGGGCCTTTGTTATACTCGATTAGAAAACTTTGTTATACTCGACCAGGGGATTTTGTTATACTCCACCAGGGACTTTGTTATACTCGATCAGGGGACTTTGTTATTCTCGGTTCAGGTGTCTTTGTTATATTCGTCCAGTGGGCTTTGTTATACTAGGATCAGGGGACTTTGTTATACTCGATCAAGGGACTTTTTCTTACTCGATCAGGGCCCTTTGTTATACTCGACCAGGGGACTTTGTTATACTTGATTAGGGGACTTTGTTATACTCGATCAAAGGACTTTGTTATATTTGATCAGAGGACTTTGTTATACTCGACCAGGGGCCTTTGATATACTCGATTAGAAAACTTTGTTATACTCGATCAGGGGCCTTTGTTATACTCGATTAGAAAACTTTGTTATACTCGACCAGGGGACCTTGTTATACTCCACCAGGGACTTTGTTATACTCGATCAGGGGATATGTTATACTCGATCAGGGGACTTTGATATACTCGGTTCAGGTGTCTTTGTTATACTCGTCCAGTGGGCTTTGTTATACTAGGATCAGGGGACTTTGTTATACTCGATCAGGGGACATTGTTATACGCGACCAGGGGACTTTGTTATACGCGATCAAGGGAATTTTTTATCCTCGACCAGAGGACTTTGTTATACTCGATTAGGGGATATGTTATACTCGATCAGGGGACTTTGTTATACTCAACCAGAGTACTTTGTTATACTCGATCAGGGGACTTAGTTATACTAAATCAAGGGACTTTATTATACTCGATTAGGGGCCTTTGTTATACTCGATCAGGGGACATTGTTATACTGGACCAGGGGACTTTTTTATACTTGATCAGGGGAGTTTGTCATACTCGATCAGTGGACTTTCCTATATTTGACCAATGGACTTTGCTATACTCGACCAGGGGACATTGTTATACTCGATCAGGGGACTTTGTTATACTCGTCCAGAGAACTTTGTTATACTCGATCAGGGGTTATGTTATACTCGATCAGGGGACTTTGTTATACTCGATTAGGTGACTTTGTTTTACTTGATTAGGGGACTTTTTTATACTTGATCAAAGGACTTTGTTATACTTGATCAGAGGACTTTGTTATACTCGACCAGGAGCCTTTGTTATACTCGATTAAAAAACTTTGTTATACTCGACCAGGGGACTTTGTTATACTCCACCAGGGACTCTGTTATACTCGATCAGGGGATATGTTATGCTCGATCAGGGGACTTTGTTATACTCGATTCAGGGGACTTTGTCTTACTCGATCAGGATCCTTTGTTATACTCGACCAGGGGACTTTGTTATAATCGATTAGGGGACTTTGTTATGCTCGATCTCGGGACTTTGTTAAACTGGGCCACGAGACGTTGTTATACTCGATCAGGGGATTTTTGTTATACTCGATCAGGGGACTTTGTTATACTCAACCAGAGGACTTTGTTATACTCGATCAGGGGACTTTGTTATACTCAATCAGAGGACTTTGTTATGCTCAATCTGGGGACTTTGTTATCCTCGATCAGGGGACTTTGCTATACTCCACCATGGGACTTTGTTATACTCGATCAGGGGTCTTTGTTATACTCAACCAGGGGACTTTTTTATACTTGACCAATGGACTTTGTTATACTAGATGAGAGGCCTTTGTTATACTCGATCTGGGGACTTTGTTATACTCAATGAGTGACCTTTGTTATAGTCGATCAGGGGACTTTTTTGTACTCGACCAGAGGACTTTGTTATACTCGATGAGGGGATATGTTATACTCGATCACTGGACTTTGGTATAATCGATTAGGGGCCTTTGTTTTACTCGATGAGGGGGCTTTGTTATTCTCGACCAGGGGACTTTTTTACACTCGATCAGGGGACTTTTTTATACTCGAACCAGAGGAATTTGTTATACCCGATCAGAGGACTTTGTCATACTCGACCAGGGGACTTTTTTATACTTGATCAATGGACTTTGTTATACTCAATGAGGGACCTTTGTTATACTCGATCAGGGGACTTTTTTATACTTGACCAGAGGACTTTGTTATACTCGATTAGGGGATATGTTATACTCGATCAGTGAACTTTGTTATACTCGATTAGGGGCCTTTGTTTTACTCGATGAGGGGGCTTTGTTATACTCAACCAGGGGACTTTTTATAATCGATCAGGGAACTTTGTTATACTCAACCAGGGGACATTTTCAAAATTAAACAGGGGACTTTGTCATACTCGATCAGGGGAATTTTGTTATACTCGATCAGGGGATATGTTATATTCGATCAGGGGACTTTGTTATACTCAACCAGAGGACTTTGTTATACTGGATCAGGGGAGTTTGTTATACTCAATCAGGGGACTTTGTTTTACACGATGAGGGGCTTTTGTTATCCTCGATCAGGGGACTTTGTTATACTCGACCAGGGGACTTTTTTATACTCGATCAGGGGACTTTGTTATACTCGACCAGAGGACTTTGTTATACTCGATCAGGGGATATGTTATACTCGATCAGGGGACTTTGCTATAGTTGATTAGGGGACTTTGTTATACTCGATCAGGGGAATTTTGTTATACTCGATCAGAGGACTTTGATATTCTCGACCAGGGGCCTTTGTTATACTCGATAAGAAAACTTTGTTATACTCGACCAGGGTACTTTGTTATACTCGATCAAGGGACTTTTGTTATACTCGATCAGGGGACTTTGTTATACTCGTCCAGGGCCTTTGTTATACTCGATGGAACTTTGTTATATACTCGTTAAGGGACTTTGTTATACTCGATAAGGGAATTTATTGCCTGGTGAGGACTTTGTTGAAAACCGAACAGGGGACTTTGTTATACTCGACAGGGTTTGTTATGCCTCGTCAGGAGGGCTTTGTTGCTCCTCGATCAGGGGACTTTCTTGCCACTCGATCCGGTGCTGTCTTACTCGATCAGGGCCCTTTGCTATACTCGACCAGGGGACTTTGTTATATACGATCAGGGGACTTTGTTATGCTCGATATGGGGACTTTGTTATACTGGGCCAGGGGACTTTTTTATGCTCGATCAGGGGACTTTGTTATACTCGATCAAGGGACTTTTGTTATACTCGATCAGGGGACATTGTTATACTCGACCAGGGGCCTTTGTTATACTCGATTAGGCGGCTTAGTTATACTCGATCAGGTGACTTTGTTATACTCGATGAGGGGCTTTTCTTATACTTGATCAGGGGCCTTTGTTATACTAGATCAGTGGAATTTGTTATACTCGATTAGGGGCCTTTTTTGGACTCGATTAGGGGCCTTTGTTATACTCGATCAGGGGACTTTCTTATACCCGATCAAGGGACTTTCTTATACCCGAGCAGGGGGCTTTGTTATACTCGATGAGGGGACTTTGTTTTATTCGATGAGGAGGTTTTGTTATACTCGGCAGGGGACTTTGCTATACTCGACCAGGGGACTTTGTTATATTCGATCAGGGGACTTGCTATACTCGACCAGGGGACTTTTCTATACCTGACCAATGGACTTTGTTATACTAGATGAGAGGCCTTTGTTATACTTGATCAATGGACTTTGTTATACTCAATGAGGGACCTTTGTTATAGTCGATCAGGGGACTTTTTTATACTCGACCAGAGGACTTTGTTATACTCGATAAGGGGATATGTTATACTCGATCACTGGACTTTGTTATACTCGATTAGGGGCCTTTGTTTTACTCGATGAGGGGGCTTTGTTATACTCGACGAGGGGACTTTTTTATACTCGATCAGGGAACTTTGTTATACTCAACCAGGAGACTTTTTCAAAATTAAACAGGGGACT
>NW_024752343.1:0-20393 GCF_018991925.1 Homarus americanus
GTTAGTGAGAGGTCCGGTGGGCTGGTTAGGTTAGTGAGAGGTCCGGTGGGCTGGTTAGGTTAGTGAGAGGTCCGGTGGGCTGGTTAGGTTAGTGCGAGGTCCGGTGGGCTGGAGAGTGTGGTCGCGGTCTCCTCCTCGACCAACTGAATTACGGATTACAGTTCCTGCGGTGAGGTGAGCTGCAGCTCGTCCTTCACCTTGTGGGGCTCCAGCACACAGTACAACTCCTAAGTGTCTAACTCAAGAGTTTCTACGGTGCAGTAGGCGCCGAGGAAGGCCGAGCAGTAGCATGGCACCACCACCCCGTTACCATCTTCACCTTCTTGTCTCTTACAACACTATAAAAAATTCCAACCTAAGTACATGGGGGTATTTTTTACATTTAGCCCCGAATTCTAATTCAATGTCTCGGTGATCTTGAAAACAATTTACTATATTTAACCAAAATGGAAAAGACCTCATATCCAGTGTCTGTCACCTACAGTCGGTGTCCTCGGGAGTTGTTGGTTTTGGGATACCTTTACGATGTAGATGAACAGAACCAAACAAAGCGTCGCCTGAAAGCCACCTTCTGCCTCGACAGTGGTTCCAATGTATCAGTTATACCGTTAGATTTTGTCATCTCTGCTGGACTTCAGGACTATATAGTGGACTGTGAAAAGTTTTCGGTCGATACCGGTAGTGGGTCAACGAAAAATGGAGTTTATGGTCGGCTTGAAATGAAGGTACAGCTCGGTGCATATAAACTCCGGCCTTCTTTGATTGTGGCGAGGAAAGGCGCGCCATTTGTGTTGGGCATGGATGTGTTAAGTCAGTCCGTCTTGGACCTGTCTACCAAAAACCCCACTCTTACCCTACTGGCACCCTCCAAACACCTTCTCAAGCCCATAACCCCTTTAGCAGCCACATGTAAAATCCGAAACCAGACTGTTTCATGCCTGCTGGACACAGGCTGTACCTACTGTTACATAACACCCGAATACGCGCAACAGCTGCACCTCTACTACCGACCATCAGAGTGTGTCCGCGAGTGCAACACGGTAATGGGGCAGGATAAGGTGCTCGGATACGTGTCCCCTGTCCCCATCACCTACATGGGTAAAACTAACTGGGCACCTTTTTACGTCGCTAATGATAACAACTATGGTGTAATTCTTGGCATCAACTTCCTCACGAATGCTCGACTCACATTCAACTTCACCGAGCTCTGTGCCTGAGTCCCAATCCTCTCATCAGAGTGAAATACAGCCATTTCATTGAATTACGCCCATAATGCCTTATTTAAGTCTTTTGTTTGTAATTAAAAAGGAACGAAAAAAATAGTTTCCTGCAATTAGTACGACTGTATGGAGGAAAGACTTTTTATTTTATTTTTTTACAATATATATCTATTCCTGGCTCAATACGCCTGGCGCATGAAAAATCGAAAAAAAAATATGAGAAGAAGTACTTTGTTTCTCAGCAGTTAGAGACATCACATCTAAACATAAAACAAATGCTTCTCGAAAAGATTGTGGAAAGAAGACATGCCTTCTCTCAACATACACAGCAGCTTCCAGTCGACAAGCTTGGTTTTCAATGGACTTGTGCAACCGTTCATCGATGCTGTATTCCTTTATGGAAGGTGGAAAATAAATCTCTGAAGAGATTTCTAGAGAAATACACCGAGGAAAGTGTACCAAGTGAAGCTACATAACGAAAGAGTTATGTAAACCCTACCTTTGATAATATCATGCAGAAAATAATACGCCACCCAAGGTACTGCTGAAGGTGGGCTAAAGACCACAACACAACACAACACAACACAGCACGGTTTTAATATTTTACAAACAACAATAACAAGTTAATCTCGTCTGTTAATAATAATAGCTTTTAAACTTTCCAACATTCAGTGACGTCATCGGAAGAATTCGTGAGATCAACATTATATTTGGATTTACTTTGAGGAAAAAAACATAAGATAATTTGAAATACAAAGCTAAAAAAAATATTAAAATAATCTACACATCCACCATGACGGCCGGACAAGTAACCCCCCCCCCCGGCGGTCATATAACTGGTGAATCTAAATGGATACAATTTACAGCTACACATATGAGGATGTTCAGAGTAAAGAAACATTACAAAGTTTGAGACATAACAGCACTTACCTGTCACCCACATACCCGGCCAAGCGACTAATAATACACAGTCCTTCTCTCCAACACACCGCCAGTGAGAGCTCTTGAACACATACTCAACCTACCTATTGAAAATTACATCACATAGACCATCTACACTGATGGCTCTCTAAAGACGTGTGTGAGAAGGCAGAAAGGGCTCTCAGTGTGACTCAACCTAATGACAATATAGAAGGAGTTAAAATCAATGGAAGAAATTGAATTAGTTGCCAGACTCGGGGCCACAAGACTTAAGACAATACCGCTGACCGTATCATCATCACTGACGCCTTATCTACACTACGTGCACTTGACGCCCTAGGCTTAAGCTGTCACCAATAGGAACCCTTAAAACTGTAATCAGGAAATAACTTGCTGATTAATTAGAAGACAGTAGACAATTGGAAACAGGAACTAGTCAATCCACTGTTTACCATGGTGAGATGTATCAAGTGAAACATGTATATGGGGCAAGTATCAAGATCACAAGATGTTGTAATCGCTAGACTAAGGTTAGGATATAAGTACCTCTGGCAGTATGTCCCTCAGGCAGATGTGAACAAGACTTAATGTTAGGTGTGTGGCCAGACATATGGCCACACACTCTAGCACTACGTCCTCGACTGTGTGAAGATAGAACCTTTTTGTGACAGACACTGTAATGTGCTTGAATGCCTTTCATGAAGATGTGAATAACAATATATATAAAGTATGCCTCACACTGCAGTATGCCCCCTCACACGGGTATGGAGTCAACTTCATTGTCCACAAGTAAACAAACAATATACTGGAAATACCTCGTAGCATTTAATGGCGTAATAATCCTGACCACGGGGGACTGTTATACACACCATTAAGTGACCTCTATTCTGTAAACTTTTTTGTGCTGCCGCCCACAGGAGGAGTATAGGGTGCACAACAAACTAGCCGCTGTCTGTAACAAAATGCATTCAATTCAGTCCGGTGGTGGTTGCTAACACGTCCATGAGCCTATGGAGTACCATCGTCGTGTGTGTGTGTGTGTGTCAGTTTATAGTGATGTAAGAACCTCTTCCTCACCAAAACATTCTTTTAGCTCCCCGTAACTCCTCTCCTCCTCCTCCCTCATCATAGCTCTCCCTCTCCCTCCTCTTCCTCCCTCTCCATAAATCTCCTCCCTCTCCAAAACTCTCTTCTCCTTTTCCCTCCCCTATAATTCATCTCCTCCTCCTCCCTCAAAACCACATCCTTCAAGAAGTATAAAGATGTTTACACCAAATCCTCTCTCTCTCTCTCTCTCTCTCTCTGGCAAGGATGTAGTTCGTCACCTTTTCACTTGTTTAATCAATCTTGCGTCACTTCTCACATGTCGAGCGTATTTAAGTCAAGAGGAAATCTGCCATTTTTTCCCCAGGTGTTGTGTCTGCCACTCTATATACTCGTAGGTCTGTGTCTGCCACTCTCAGTACGTCTCAGAGTGCCACAAGCCTTCCTTCTCTATCAATGCCATTATTGATGCCAAAGACGTTCTCACTTTTTGCTTTGGTCATTCTAATATGTCTTTGATCATTCTCCCTTTAATTATTTTGTCATTCTGACTCGTATATCTTTAACACTAGCTTATTTTTCATCATTCTAACCCCTAATCATTCGCCATTCTAACTTCACTTTTGGTCAATTTATTCTTGACTTGTGATCATTCTAGTACCAGACAGCTACCAAACAGGGAGGTACTACCGCTTGGGAAGATATTGGAAGCATAATGTGTTATGTAATGGTAGACTCTGCTGTCATATGTGACCAAGTCCCAGGTTGCTCATCTGACTTTCTACCTCATTTACACACAATTGCAGGGTTTCAAGTGTTTCTCTTACTTGGACAACACAACATACATATATTGTTTCTCACTCTTGATCTTTTTTTTCATTTTTGTATTTCTTTATTATTATTATTATTATTATTATTATTATTATTATTATTATTATTATTATTATTATTATTACATTTACGCCCCCCAGGCCCCGATGTGGGTCAGTGACCTGTGCCCGGGTGGGTTAATCCCCGTAAAAAAACAAAAAACAAACATCATTCTACTCCTGACTTGTGATCATTCTAGCACCTCATCATTCTCCCCAACGCAATAAACACCAGTTCTCCAACTCAACAACCATTCTAACGTATCCTAACTATCTTTTATAATCATTCTACCTCTCTTCCTCACTTCTCTCTCACCAATATAATCATTCTCTCATCTGTGTTCACCTGTACTCACCTGTGTTCACCTGTGTTCACCTTTTATGTAGCTCACCTGCCTCTTAACACCGGCGAGGGTCTTAAATTATTCTCTGTTGTTTTCTTTTTTATTCTAATTTTATTCATCTCGTTTACGTATTTTTAGGGAGGGTCGTTTATTGGGGGTCGTATTTTGGGGGGTCGTTTTTTGGGGGTCGTTTTCGGATGGGTCGTTTTTTGGGGGGTCGTTTTTGATGGACGTTTTGGGGGTCGTTTTTTTGGGGTCATTTTAAAGGGTCGTTTATTGGGGGTCGTATTTTGGGGGGTCGTTTTTTGGGGGTCGTTTTCGGATGGGTCGTTTTTTGGGGGGTCGTTTTTTTTAGGGGGGTCGTTTTTGGGGGGTCGTTGTTCTTTGGGGGTCGTATTTTTTAGGGGGGATCGTTTTTGTTTATTTTATCGTGTTGATGACTCCTATCTTCCTGCTCCTACTCTTCCTGCTCCTCCTCCTCTTCTTCCTCCTTTCTTCCCTCCTTCAACACTCTCCCACACACATTCATCAAGAGAGAGAGAGAGAAAGAGAGAGAGAGTGTGTGTGTGTGTGTGTGTGTGTATAAAAAGATTAAAGGCAGGTTGGTCTGTATTTGCCTCTTCTGTTCTTGCTGTACCAGGAAATTGGATCTTGGGGAGTGACAGTGAGGGTCAGGGCGTTACAGTGAAGGTCAGGGCGTTACGGTGAGGGTCAGGGCGTTACGGTGAGGGTCAGGGCTTTACGGTGAGGGTCAGGGCGTTACGGTGAGGGTCAAGGCGTTACGGCGAGGGTCAGGGCGTTACAGCAGGAAGGTCAGGCGTTGGCGCGGTGAGGGCCAGCAAGCATGGTCAGGTCAGGGCGTTACGGCTGTGGGGTCAGGGGCGCGCTTTTGCAGGGAGGGTCTCAGGGCGTTACAGTGAAGGTCAGGGCGTTACGGTCAGGGTCAGGGCGCATGGTGAGGTCTCAGGGCGTTACGGTGAGGGTCTCAGGGCGTTACAGTGAAGGGGTCAGGGCGTTACGGTCAGGGTCAGGGGCGTTACGGTGAGGGTCAGGGCGTTACGGTGAGGGGCTGGGGACATTACGGTGGAGGCCAGGGCAGCATGGTGAGGTCAGGACATGGTGAGGGTTGTATGTTACAGAGGGCAAGCATGGTGAGGGTCAGGTGTTGATGGTGGAGGGTCAGGCACATGGGTGGGAGGGGTCAGGCGTTGGTGGGTGAGGTCAAGAGTTACGGTGAGGGCTGGGAGTTACGTAGGAAGGTTAAAGGTAAGGGATGAGATTTCGTCTTGGCTTCATGTTTATAGGAGGAGAGAGAGAGAGAGAGAGAGAGAGAGAGAGAGAGATCAGGTTATGGAAGTCTGTGTAGTAATTTATAGTGTCTGTTTACTGTGTGTTTTGGGGCTTCGTGAGAGCTAATGTAACCATATGTGTACTCTCTATCTCTCTCTCTATCTCTCTCTCTCTCTTGGTTGCTTTCTCTCTATATGGCTATCTATATCTTCTTTATTTTTACTTCTCTTTGTCTCTTGTCTCTCCCTTTCTCTCTACGTCTCTCTCTCTGCCGCATTATTTCTCATTTGCTTTCTCTCTCTCCCTCTCTCTCTCTCTTTCTGTCTCTCTCTTTCTCTCTTTCCGTCTGTTTATGTTTGTCTCCCCTTCTCTCTTCCTGTCTCTCCCTGTCTCTCTCCCCATCTCTGTCTCTCTCTCCCTCTCTCTACACAGTTCTGAGGATCATGGATCAGCCTCGTCTCTCTAGTAATCAATTTTGTCACACGATTCGCCAAACTTATTTTATTTTCCCTTTGAGAACGATGACTTAACTTTTTCGTCCTGAGGGGCTCACTGCAGTACTGTCAAATGTCGTCCCTGTTTCTACCCCTCCAGGTTAATGTTTGGATTTATCTGGGGAAATATTTTTAGCTTTTCGGTTTTTTCCCCTCAATTGTTTCGATTTTTAGGGGAAATTTATGAGTTTTAGGGGAAATTTGTGAGTTTTAAGGGAAATTTTTGAGTTTTGAGCGGGTAAACTTCTTTGTGTTTTATTATACTAATTGAATTTATTGAAACAGATCAGATACCTTTATTTTTAACAACTCGTAAGGGATATCAGACTGTGTCGTGTCGGTGTCGTGTCGGTGTCTTGTTGTTTTGTTTTGTGTCGTCGTGTCGTGTCGTGTTTATATACCGGAGGGAGTATGACAACTCTTTCCTCACCGCGCCTCTTCTCATACACGGACGGCCACAAGACTGATCCAAACTTTAGTGTCTTCAATGATATTTCTCTTTACAACTTTTTTCATTTTCACGAAACTATTCAAACACCCTTTCTTATCTCCCTTCTTTCATCTCCCTCTCTCTCTCTCTCTCTTCTTCTTCTTCCTCCCTTCCTCTCTCTCTCCCCATCCCTCCCACCCTTCCTCCCTTCCTCTCTCTCCCCCTCCCTCCCTTCCTCCCACTACACACAATAAACTCCCCCAACCGCGTCTCTTGACTCCCCCCAGAACAGGTATTGGAATAGTTTAGTCTCGGGTACTGACTGGAGACGAGTGTTGTAGTGTCCTATAGTAACAACAACATTATTAACAACATCAACAATGACAAAAACAACAACAAAAACCTCAACAACAACAACATTAACAAAAACATCATAATCAACAACATCAAAAACAATGACAAAAAAAAACAACAAAAACCTCAACAACAACAACACAGACAAAAACAATAACAAAAACAGCAACACTGAAATTCTTCCCATGACATAAATAAAAATTAATTAAACACTACAATTTTCCCATAATAATAATCCCCTTAACACCCAGGACCATCCACCACCACCCAGGACCATCCACCAACACCCAGGACCATCCATCAACACCCAGGACCATCCACCACCACCCAGGACCATCCACCAACACCCAGGACCATCCACCACCACCCAGAACCATCCACCACCACCCAGGACCATCCACCACCACCCAGGACCATTCACCACCACCCAGAACCATCCACCACCACCCAGGACCATTCACCACCACCCAGACCATCCACCACCACCCAGGACCATCCACCAACACCCAGACCATCCACCAACACCCAGACCATCCACCACCCAGGACCATCCACCAACACCCACAGGACCATCCATCAACACCCAGGACCATCCACTCACCACCCAGGACCATCCACCAACACTTCAGTGACCATCCACCACCACCCAGGACCATCCACCACCACCCAGGACCATCCACCAACACCTGTGACTATTCACCACCACCCAGAACCATCCACCACCACCCAGGACTATCTTCACCACCACCCAGGACCATCCACCACCACCCAGGACCATCCACCAACACCCAGGACCATCCACCACCACCCAGAACCATCCACCACCACCCAGGACCATTCACCACCACCCGGGACCATCCACCACCACCCAGGACCATCCACCACCACCCAGACCATCCACCAACACCAGGGCCATCCACCACCACCCAGGACCATCCACCACCACCCAGGACCATCCACCACCACCCAGGACCATCCACCACCACCCAGGACCATCCACCACCACCCAGGACCATCCACCACCCAGGACCATCCACCACACCAGGACCATCCACCACCACCCAGGACCATCCACCAATACCCAGGACCATCCACCACCACCCAGTACCATCCACCACCACCCGGACCATCCACCACCACCCAGGACCATCCATCAACACCCAGGACCATCCACCAACATCCAGGACCATCCACCACCACCCAGGACCATCCACCAATACCCAGGACCATCCACCACCACCCAGTACCATCCACCACCACCCAGGACCATCCACCACCACCCGGGACCATCCACCACCACCCAGGACCATACCCAGGACCATCCACCAACACCCAGGACCATCCACCACCACACGGGACCATCCACCACCACCCAGGACCATCCACCACCACCCAGGACCATCCACCACCACCCAGGACCATCCACCAACACCCAGGACCATCCACCACCACCCGGGACCATCCACCACCACTCTTAACAGACACACGTTCATTTAGTTTGAGGCAAGAACTCAATTGGGTCGTTTGGGCATGGTAGAGAAGCCGGTGTGGTGTGGTGTGGTGTGGTGTGGTAGGTGGTGTGGTATGGCATGGGTGGTAAGGAGTGGGTGTGGTGTGGTGTGAGATGGGTGGCATAGGATAGGTCATCAGTGCCACCTAATGATATCTTCTACACCTGGGGAAGCCTTAATGAACCCCACAGGTATCCGTCAGGTAATGAATCACACCTGAACTGTCTCTTCTCTTCATATAAATCATCTTACCTTCACCGTCTTATTTCTTAATTAAGGTATGTTGTTACAGGTAAGTCTCTCTCTCTCTCTCTCTCTCTCTCTCTCTCTCTCTCTCTCTCTCTCACTTTAGTTTTAACTCTATTTTATGACCTAATAATTTTTGAGGGCGATGCTTCCGTTGTACAGTTTACCAACACCAGCATCCTGTAGTGCTAGTGCTGTAGTGTACACTCTTCATCCACCACTGTGCATCCTTCATCCACCACTGTACATCCTTCATCCACCACTGTACATCCTTCATCCTCCACTGTACATCTACCATCCTACATGTACAGTCAGTCAACACAGTATCGTGTCTGTCTCTCAGTCAGGTAACACTTAATCTATCAGAGCTTCAAGAGTCATCTGTAATCCAGGTGAGGTCATTATCCTCAGGTAACATACAGGTGATTGGAGAAACGAAAGGTTAGGTTAGTTTAGTTTAGGTTAAGTCACTTCCGGTTATGTTAGGTTAGGTTAGGTTAGTTTAGGGATTATTCGTCATTTAAAATATGAAGGGAAGAAATGACAAAGAGGTGGATTTTAAACTATCAAGTCATTATCAGGGTAGATAGTTCCCTTTAGCCATTGTTACTACTATCATTACGACTACAGGTACAACTTCTAGTCCTGCTGCTCCATGTACTACTTCTACTAATACTATTAAGAGACAAATACAAAATACCATATTGTGGAAATTATCAAAACTTTCATAAGCAAAAATATCAAAAGGAAAGTTGTTTTTAATCATTCAAGTCAGACCAACACGACTCTCCCAGATGCTCAGTTGACTTCCTTGTAAGAGGGAGAGAAAGAAAGATCAAGTCACACTCATCCAAAAGTCAAAGACCTCCGAGGCACTTGAGAATGAGAGAGACGAGTTCGTTGACAAAACCAGAATCGTTTAGAAGTGAGAGGAATTCACTCAGGCAGTCATGAATCCCTTGTGTAGTGAGGAAGGATTTATAGTCTTAGTCCTGCAGTCATTATTAAACACTCACTGGGGCTCAAACCTTCTGGTGTGACACGTATGATGGAAGACACTTCAAGGGAACACAAGGTAAAATGACAGCAATAATGTCACCTATTATGAATATTTTGTTTTAATGTTTTATGAAGTGAACAAACAGATGTCAAGTGTTAGGATATATTTACAAAGTTCATTTTATATTCCAGGTTACATTGTAGATCCTTAATTAATGTTGCATAAACATTAGTTATTTTGGGTCGACTGTTCACACTGTTTATATCGTGTACCTCAAAATAGACCAAACAATAACTTTCTTTTGGTAATTTCAGGTAACTACAGGTGCGTTAACTAATGACGAACAAGCTAATTCTGCGTTATTATTCCCTCAGTATTTAAATCTTCATCCACTGCCTAAGAAATTACTAAATTACATTCTTACCTTCAGCATTAATTATTCACTGTAGTAAGTAATCCAATCCAGAGTGTAACTTACTGATAACACTTATCTTTTGCAAACTTTAATATCATCCACTGTAGGTGCAAGGTCAGAGGTAGGTCTGGAGGCTACTGTCGGTGCAGGTCAGTGGTGGATCTCGAGGCTACTGTAGGTGCAGGTCAGTGGTGTTTTACTGTAGGTACAGGTCAGTGGTGGGTAAAAGTAGGTGCAGGTCAGTGGTGGGTAACTGTAGATGCAGGTCAGTGTTAGGTCTGGAGGCTACTGTAGGTGCAGGTCAGTGGTGAGTTACTGTAGGTGCAGGTCAGTGGTGTGTCTCGAGGCTACAGTACTTGCATGTCAGTGGTGGGTTACTGTCAAATACTGTCAAGAGGTGTGAACAGCTTCCATGTGGAGAGGATCTTTAATTGAAGTCTAATGTGTCACTTCACAGAGAGAAGGACGATGCATGAGGGGAGCAGGTCGCAGCTGCTTGCATGACAGTCCTTGGATAAAAAAACCCGCATGAGAAGCTACGTGCTGAGGGGGTAATATGTCATGCACGGACCTTCTTAGGCAACTCTTGCGTGTGTTCAGGTGTTCCGTGTGTTTAGGCGTTCCGTGTGTTTAGCTGTTGCGTGTATTCATGCGTTCCGTGTGTTCAGGTGTTCCGAGTATTCATGCGTTCCGTGTGTTCAGGTGCTCCGTGTATTCATGCATTCCGTGTGTTCAGGTGTTGCGTGTATTCAGGCGTTCCGTGTGTTCAGGTGTTCCGTGTGTTCAGGCGTTCCGTGTGTTTATGCGTTCCGTGTGTTCAGGTGTTCCGTGTGTTCAGGTGTTCCGCGTGTTCAGGCATCCAGTGTGTTTAGATGTTGCATATGTTCAGGCGTTCCGTGCGTTCAGCTGTTCCGTGTGTTCAGGTGTTCCGTGTATTCATGCGTTCCAAGTGTTCAGGTGTTCCGTGTATTCATGCGTTCCGTGTGTTCAGGTATTCCGTGTATTCAGGCGTTCCGTCCGTTTAGGTGTTCCATGTGTTCAGGAGTTCCGTGTGTTTAGGCGTTCCGTGTATTCAGGTGTTGAGCGTATTCATGCGTTCCGTGTGTTCAGGTGTTTCGTGTGTTCAGGTGTTCCGTGTGTTCAGGTGTTCCGTGTGTTCAGGTGTTCCGTGTGTTCAGGCATCCCGTGTGTTTAGGTGTTCCGTGTGTACAAGTGTTCCGTGTTATAGTATTCCGTGTGGTCAGGTGTTCCATGTGTTACGTGTGTTCAGGTGTTCTGTGTATTCAGGCATTCCGTGTGTTTAGGTGTTCCGTGTGATCATGTATTCAGGTGTTCCATGTGTTCAGACGTTCCCTGCATTTAGGTATTCTGTGTGTTCAGGTGTTCCGCGTGTTCAGGTGTTCCGTGTGTTCAGGTGTTCCGTGTTATAGTATTCCGTGTGCTCAGATGTTCTGTGTTACGTATGTTCAGTTGTTCTGTGTATTCAGGCGTTCCGTGTGTTTAGGTGTTCCGTGTGTTCACGTATTCAGGTGTTCCATGTGTTTAGGCGTTCCGTGGGTTAAGGTGTTCCGTGTGTTCAGGTGTTCCGTGTATCTAGGTGGTCGGTGTGTTTAGGTGTTCCGTGTGATCAGGTGTTCCGTGTTATAGTGTTCCGTGTTCAGGTGTTCCGCGTGTTTAGGCGGTCAATGTCTGAGGAGTAATGCAGACACACGTTTTGTGCCCTAATAAAATCAGTGTGTGTGTGTGTGTGTGTGTGTGTGTGTATGTGAATACAATAATATGAAGCACCTTAATACTAAAAGACCCATTTTCTTATATAATCATGTACTGTATTATTTTCTTGTCATACGCACAACTCTTACACCTACATGGGGCTAAATGGCTCCCTTAAGCTAGTCTGCCATTGGGTTGTGCTTGTAGCGTAGTATTTCTAAGGCAGACGTCGAAATTTAACTTAACCTGACGGGCTCCCTCTAACTGAAGGTCTTCCGTCTTATGCGGCCTGTGAGCACACGAGACCTCAGTCGATATGAAGAGTATTTTATTACAATGTATCCAAAACTTTACCAGGATGTGCAAATAACATCTGAACGTAAATACGAAGTAAACACAGAATAAATAAACACATAAGTTACTTGAAAGCACATAACACCTAAGGACAAGGAACACATCAACACAGCAACACCTCAAACATCTCAACGACCTCAACAGAAAAAACTCAAACAAGAAACACTATAAGAACAAGGAACACATCAACACAGCAACACCTCAAACATCTCAACGACCTCAACAGAAAAAACTCAAACAAGAAACACTATAAGAACAAGGAAAATATCAACATAGCAACACCTCAAACAAGGTACACCTCAACACACAAGAGCAACTCAAACAAGGAGCAACTCAAACAAGGAAAGTTTCAATGCAAAAGAACACCTAAACACAAAAAATGAAACGAGAAACACCATAATAACAAGGAACATATCAACACAGCAATACCTCAAACAAGGAACACCTTAATCCATAGGAATACATCAACAAGAAACATCTTAAAACACAGGAACACTTCAACAGGCAACATGTCAACCCATGCAAGTTACCCAAAGCAGTAAACATAAGCACGACACATTGAAAACTCAGACCTAAAGCAAGTGAGCGAGTGACTTTGTGTTACGTATTGGTGGTACGGAACTACAGGGGATTTGGGTCCTATAAAAAACAGCTGATAATACAGGTACAAAGATTGTTATTAGTGAATGATATTTATATTGATGAATGTTCCTCATAACAACCAACACTGTCTTATATCACTCTGGCAAGATACCATACTAAAAGCACATACATTTCCTAATCACCCCAGAGGTTCAAGATGGTATACTGTACTCTGCTTAAATAAAAATATATGACTGACGATAAAAGTACATACGAAAAACAAGAATAATTCACAATTACTTAAAAAAACAAAACAATACCACGACCACCCAACAGATATACAATAACACCTTTCTCCTTGTAGTAAAATTAGTAGAAAAACTACTACGAAACAATCACACACCACTTACTCGGTAGAATTAATGACAGTCATGTGGCCGCAAATATAGCGATATAAGTGGCTACGAAAAAGTTACGATGGTATTTACTGAGGCAGCAAGTCAAGATGATGTCGCATCAATGAGGACAACTGCATGAGCTGTTCAATGGTCTGGAGACAGTCAAACGTCCTTTAACATTACGAAATGCAAGACCCTACATATAGGATACAACAACCCCAATCACAACTATTCTGTTAATGACAACTTCCTGGATACTGTCGATAAGTTAAAATCTGTTGGCGTTGTGACAGATCAATCAATCACTTGAAGGCGACGCAACGAGTGGGGGGGATGCCCCAGCAGTAATAATAATAATAATAAAAAATATATATTTGGGAATTATAAAGCGTACCTTTGAATACAATGATAAGAAAATGCTTCTTATTGTATGGATTTTTGTATTCAGGCATGGAAACCCTACCTCCAGAAAGATCTAACACCCATAGAAAAGGTACAACCAAGATGATTCTTTAACTATGCCATCTCGATTATCCAAGTAAACTAAGGGCCTCAAGACGAACAACTATTCAGAAAAAAGCCCAATAGAACAGATCTCATTAAAACAATTAAAATCTTGAAAGGGACAACACGAAGGGACAACTTCAAGCTCACCAAGCTATCATGCAGAACGAACACAAGGAAATACTTCTTCACATAGAGTGACAGAGAGAGATAGATCTATGGGACGTTCTCCCAGCTCAAGCCGTGGAATCGAGAACAGTACTGGGCTTCAAAATAGCCCTAGACAAAATTAACAAGATCAATGGAGGGATCCTACACAGGCCACTGGTCTTCCCTTGACTTGGTCGTTAGGTAAAGAAGAGGCACACAATAAACTACCCCATATTAAGGACAGCCACGGGTCTTACAGGACACGACAGAGCACGGCACCTCCAGATATCTTGAATTACGAATACAACAGCCGAGGACACCTGACTATGTTAATCATTTACTGCTGTTCATTTTACACTTGGAGCACCACTACTACAATTATATGTTAATATTACTTAAGCAATATAAAACAAAATCTGTCCTGAAAGGTATATTACCTTTTTTATTGGAGATGAAAGATATTTTTTCAGTTACGAGAAACTTCACCTCCTTGAGCGTCAGTCTGTGATTTTTACAAGTCACTGTTCTTCTTCAACTATAAGTCTCTTGGTGATAATTTATCCTCTGTTATGTGCTCTATTCAAAATGTTCCAAGTTTTTACAAACTGGAGTCGAGTACAAGAGATTTTGTTTTGTTTTTTCTGAGCGAGAAAACACACATAATATTAACGTTTATGACGTCATCAGCCAGGCTTGCTCTCATTGGTCGGAAGTTCTTGTCGAAAAAATTAGAATTTGGTTCATTATTGGAAATATTAATTAATCTTTAAAGCTTTAAAATCAGGTTATTACGGAAAATATGCACCTGTGCCCGGATAGGCTATTTACCGCAAAAACAAAACCCAAACCCAAACTGGCAACTACATGTTGGTTATGTCCATGTTTCATAAGATCAGGAATAATTGTTTAATATTCTGTATGTACTGTATATGCCTTCACTGACTTACTCTTTATAATAGCTCATCTTCTATTCTTTCTTAATTATGATTTAATGATTTAACCCCTCGAGGATTGTGGCTTAACCCCTTGAGTATGATGATTTAACCCCTCGAGGATTGTGGCTTAACCCCTTGAGTATGATGATTAACCCCTTGAGTATGATGACTTTGCCAATTGTATACAGTCTGCCTGGTCATGTACACAGTCTGCATGGTCATGTACATAGTCTACCTGGTCATGTACACAGTCTTCCTGGCCATGTACACAGTCTTCCTGGCCATGTACACAGTCTACCTGGTCATGTACACAGTCTTCCTGGCCATGTACACAGTCCCCCTGGTCATGTACACAGTCACCCTGGTCATGTACACATTCTATCTGGCCATGTGCGCAGTCTGCCTGGCCATCTACACAGTCTGCCTGGTCATGTACACAGTCAACCTGGCCATCTACACAATCTTCCTGGCCATCTACACAATCTTCCTGGCCATCTGCACAATCTTCCTGGCCATCTCCACACTCTACCTGGCCTTCCACACAGTGATGTCATGCTGATAAACACCTGAGTAACATCCTGAGATGCCCCCTAGAGTGAGTGTGTGTGTGTGTGTGTGTGTGTGTGTGTGTGTGTGTGCGTCCTCCAGCCACAACAAAAGTCACACCACACTTAAAACACCACCTCCACATTTTCCTCTTCACATTAAACCCTGGCTGTTAACTGTACACTCACACAGTAATTGCCTCTGGTATAAGTGGGTCTCTCACTTAATTTTGAATTAAGTTTTAAGTGCTTGTACGTTTCCTCGTGGCTAATTATACCCGGCGCGTCTCTCATTAAGCAGAATTTACACTAATTACCTGTAAAATTTTGTGAAGATGGGTATGTAAATAGGAAGGGGGGGGGGCGGCCGCTCCATATAAGAGAGACAAATTTTTCTGAATAGTTGGAAACGTAATTGTAAATGTTAAGTGTGTTTATTAATGTTAAGTGTGTTTATAAGTGTTAAGTGTGTTTATAAGTGTTAAGTGTGTTTATAAGTGTTAAGTGTGTTTATAAGTGTTAAGTGTGTTTATAGGTGTTAGGTGTGTTTATAAGTGTTAAGTGTGTTTATAAGTGTTAAGTGTGTTTATAAGTGTTAAGTGTGTTTATAAGTGTTAAGTGTGTTTATTAATGTTAAGTGTGTTTATAAGTGTTAAGTGTGTTTATAAGTGTTAAGTGTGTTTATAAGTGTTAAGTGTGTTTATAGGTGTTAGGTGTGTTTATAAGTGTTAAGTGTGTTTACTCGTGTTAAGTGTGTTTATTAATGTTAAGTGTGTTTATAGGTGTTAGGTGTGTTTATAAGTGTTAAGTGTGTTTATAAGTGTTAAGTGTGTTTATTAATGTTAAGTGTGTTTATAAGTGTTAAGTGTGTTTATTAATGTTAAGTGTGTTTATAGGTGTTAGGTGTGTTTATAAGTGTTAAGTGTGTTTATAAGTGTTAAGTGTGTTTACTTATAAGTATTAGGAGTGTGTTTATTATAAAAACTACAAGCATAGCAACTATTCAAAAGTTATGGAACGAATAGTTACATATTTTTTTTTGTACGAATTAAAGAGTTAAATCAAAATTCCTAAGTACCGACATAACACAGTGAGGATGTTTCTATATAAATGAATTTAAAACTAACACTCTCTACGATAAACAAATTTGTTATATTCAAGCAATAAAAATAAATGATAATTCAACTAGGAATGTATCAGATCTTTCAGCTGTTTTTAATTTTGATTACAAACGAAAACAATAGTGGTGATTCATGTCGATAAGTTATCAATAAATTAAAAAACAAGACAAAAGAGATTATTAATAACAAAATCATTGAATAAGTTGAATACACTTAACTGTATAGTTCTTATTTTCCGTAATAATCTGATATTAATGCTGTACAGAATAATTAATATTTCCAATAATGAACCAACTTATAAGTTTTCGACAAGAACTTCTGACCAATGAGAATAGGCGAGGCTGATGACGTCAAGAACTTGTGACCAATGGTAATAGGCGAGGCTGATGACGTCGACGTGTGTGTGTGTGTGGGTGTTTCTCGGTTAGAAAAAAGATACAATCTCGTGTACTTGAACCATTACAAAAAACAAAAAAATTAATATTTTAAGCCGTTGACATTAATGAAGATAAGTTGTCACCGAACGACTTAATTGTTGAAGATTTTAGTAAAAAGGAGAAAATTTCCTTTTGAACTTCTCTGACTGACACTTCACAAGGTGCTGAAACAACTCCCATCATCTATAAAATATACACAAGGTAAGATACGTTTTCGGGAAAGAACTTTATATGGTATAATAAACTAGGACTAATAATGGTGATAATAGGGTATTTATGATCGAACAGTAGTTGGGGCTGAAACTGAAAATTTACCGATAATATAATAGTTCTTTCTTGGGAGAATCAGGTTGTTTCCCATATTGAAATTCAATTTTTTAAGGTAACGCGATATTAAAAGTTGGTATAAATCGAATGGCGGTGTTGACTGAATAATTACCGCATTTAGTTATAGATAAATGCAGTATTAGAGTTCAGGTGGAAAATGAAAGGAATTATCAGCAGTAAGAGGTTAACGTAGGTGACGCCGCCTACACCTGTCCTCCCCTGCCTCCACCTGTCCTCCCCGCCTTCACCTGTCCTCTCCCGCCTCCACCTGTCCTCTCCCGCCTCCACCTGTCCTCTCCCGCCTCCACCTCTCTCTCTCTCTCTCTCCCATTTGTCCTCCCTCCTCCTCACTCTCTCCCCTTCCCCTCCCTCTTCTTTCATCCTTCCCTCCCTAACACTTCCCATAACAACTGTGCATGTTCAACAGTGATGTAACAATGACATGAAAATCTACTTCACTCATGCATAAGAAAACAAATTGAAGCAGAATTCACACGATGATGGGAGGGGAGGGGAAGGGAGGGGAAGGGAAGGGAAGGGAAGGGAAGGGAAGGGAAGGGAGAGGTGTAATATCTTGCCACACCATAAACAAACAGTCGACTTATTCAACTTCTTAGATGGAAAATTCACCAAACTCAACACTTTAAACCTACTATTTTTCCCAATTTCTTCCTTGAGTACATATTTTTCCAGGGATGAAAACACATAATTCGCCTCGCAAATAACTCTGTCTCAACCTATTCCAACTTCATTAAACACAAGAGATGAAACTTACCTTCAGATTTACTAATAGAAACTAGAACATTTTCCCCAATGTCTAGAACAATGATAAAGAGTTCTATATAATTTCTGATCGTTGTGGACAAGTGTAATTACCAACACCATTACGTGTTTTAAAGACTTCAGCTGTATGTCTACACTGTCTACAGTATGTATATTGTTTATACAGTACGTGCTGAATCATTGTGAACATGTAATACGATTTTACTAAATATCTATCTGAACAACGATGTATGTATGTATGTATCCAGGCACTTTAGCTTAACTCTCAGCTCACAGCGTAAGGAACGTTTGCTGCCTCACCGACTCAAACACGAGACGTTTTTCTTCACTCTGGGGACACGAGATGAGATCATTTACCCTATCGAGGCCCGCAAAGTGAGGAACATTTTCCCACCTAATGTGTGTAAACTTTCTCACACTTTCTCACCTTAAACAACAGAGTGAGAGAGACGGTGTGTGTGTGTGTGTGTGTGTGTGTGTGTGTGAGTGTAAACTTAACAATAATAAAATAAAGTACCACGTCAGATAATTACGTCAAGAATCAAACAGAAGTTAAATTTCAAGAGACAAATGAGATTCACTGAGCGAAAAACTAATTAAAAACTAAAATGTAAAGTTTCACGAATTGTCATAAAAAATAAAGAGATGATTGATAATAACTAGAGACCCATGAAATTAGATCCAATCAGAGTAGACAGATTGAATTATGAACAGCGACCGACAACATTTTTAGGGGACCTTAAATCTAGCGATTAAAGTTATCTTAAACTGAGTGATGGCAACCCTACCATACAGTACATCATACGAGTAACAATACATACATACACAACAAGACAAAGACATCATACACAGGAGCGGCCTCGTTATACACCATACACAACACTGTATACTGTACACTGGTGTATAAAGAAAATGTTGTTGACTCTTTTTAGTTTATAAAATAGAAATAAACAACTTGAGATAAATAAAACTGTGACCCGTTTTGACAGCCATACCTCGCTCACCGGGCCAGACACTATACCTACGGCCAAACTTAACTTAACCTAACCTAACCTAACCTAACTTAACCTAACTTAACCTAACAATCAAGTGGTGATATTTATAAACTACATTCCCGATGAACTTCAAAATAAATCGTAACTTAATTATTTTGAGTGTAAGAAATAACCAAAAACAATTTACGGACAAAACGTTGATGTATTGAAGTAAAAGTTCGTAATTATGGGGGAAATTGTCCTATATATAAAGGTAAGATTTAGTAATGAGTAAAGATCCTATGCAGGAATATGTAAAACCTGAAATATTAAATAGAAAAAGATTTGACTCAATGTGACTCCTAAGTACGTAGAGAAATAAGTGTAAGAGAATGAGTAGAACAAAATAACAATACGGGGGGGGTGTTAACTTATAAGGGATAAATGACCAACACGATAAAGACACAACTAACATGTAATACACAGAATAGGAGGGAGGTGTACATGGTTTATGACAAGAAGCTTCACTACCTCTGCTGTTGACCTACCTACACACACACACACACACACACACACACACACACACACACACTTGATGTTACGTAACTATTTTGTTAATTATTTCTCAATAGTTTATACATATTTAACAACATAAGGGGAACTATCGTACAAAGATATATTACTGGTGTTTAATTCAGAAGTTTCCAAGAGTTATGTCAGATCATGAGAGAGAGAGAGAGAGAGAGAGACGTGTATCTAACTCCGTTTTACCACAGAGAGAGGTGTCTGTCTGTGTCACGTGATGGTAAACATGTTATATAAGGTTAGGAAAGCTGAAATACTTATTAAAGTGATATGTGATAAATAACATTGATTAATCAGCTATGTTATTCAGAAACACATAAATAATGTGTAGCGATAAACATATACAAAAACTATATATTTTCTTTTATTGGTGATATGTCGTTATATAGACAATGTGATCGTTTAATATGTCGTAATATAACACTGTAATCGTTTAATATGTCGTAATATAACACTAATCGTTTAATATGTCGTAATATAACACTGTAATCGTTTAATATGTCGTAATATAACACTGTAATCGTTTAATATGTCGTAATATAACACTGTAATCGTTTAATATGTCGTAATATAACACTGTAATCGTTTAATATGTCGTAATATAACCACAGTGTAATAGTTTAAAATTTATGAAAACTTAATACCTTAATTCAGCCAAATGCCATAAGAGAGACGAGACCTGTCAGACAATAAGCCTGATTGAATAATTTCCTCAGTAACATACAAGTGAACCAAACTTGGGTACTACACAACTACAGTATCACTCAATGACTTATTTTACACTATATATACTACCACTTAACATTTCTATATCAGTTCAACAACCATCACTCAACCTTGTTCCATT
>NW_024752344.1:0-19568 GCF_018991925.1 Homarus americanus
ATCAGTGTACTTCGTTCAGTTGTGTTACTCTGCCACTGCTGCCCGCACTTGCCTTGCCTTGCCTTGCCCTGCCCTGCCTTGCCTTGCCTTGCCTTGCCTTGCCTTGCCCTGCCCTGCCCACCCCTGCCCTGCCCTGCCCTGCCCTGCCCCTACCTTGCCTTGCCTTGCCTTGCCCTTGCCTTGCCTCCTGTTGTACCCCTGCCGCACCAGCCTCCTTCCTTCATCGTTGGTAGACGTGTAAATAAAAGTGTGTGTGTGTGCGCGCGTGTGTGTGTGTGTGCGTGCGTGCGCGTGCGTGCGTGCGTGCGTGCGTGCGTGCGCGCTTTGCCTCGCCAGTTCTGCTCACGTATAAAGGAATATGCAAATTAGTGTTTGGTGGGGAGGCGATTATCCGCTGATTAATTTTGCCCTGAAATAACACGTGCGTAATGCATTCCTTGTACGCTGGCGGCATTTTTTTTACCAAAGTTGTGAATGTTATGGTGTTTGGATTGTAGAGGAAGCGTAGCAGGAGGCGTAGCAGGAGGAGGAGGAGGGGAAAAGTAGTGTGTTGACCACAGTGAAGGTTCTCCATTCATTGGTTGGTCTTGCTGGGTATAAACCAAGTCTCATTTGTTTCCTGGGGTTAGGTCGCTTCTCATTGGTCTAACTGACTTTATATGTGCTGTTTGGTGAATGGTTTAGGTTTATAAACAGTGTGTGGGAATAATACGGTACTGTGTATACTGGGTGAAGTGTATTACCATCTCCGTGTTCATCAGTGTGTTGTTAGCGTGTGTTCATCAGTGTGTTGTTAGCGTGTGTTCATCAGTGTGTTGTTAGCGTGTGTTCATCAGTGTGTTGTTAGCGTGTGTTCATCAGTGTTGGTTCATACTAATAGTGTTGTTGTTGTTTATTTCCACAGGCACAGAGAGCAGCGGGAGCCAGGGAGCGGCAGCTGAGTCTGAACTTACTCCAGGTATGTCTATTATATCTGTCTGTATCTAATAACTATCTATGTCTGTATCTATGTCTGTTACTCTTCCTCAACACAACCACAAACTCATAAGTACAACTCAAACGTACTTGTGTGTATTTGACAGGTATACAACTTCAGTATTTCACCCAAGTAGGCTTCAACAGTTTACTAAATTTAATTGTGAATATTTTATATATATTATTTTTTTGCATTATCCGAATATTTGTTTTACCGAAGCGAATATTTCTGTGTTAAGCGAATATTTTTTAGTTTAACGAATATTTTAGTTTAACGAATATTTTGAGTTTAACGAATATTTTTAGTTTAACGAATATTTTTTAGTTTAACAGATTTTTTTAGTTTAACGAATATTTTTGGGTTTAACGAATATTTTTTAGTTTTAACAATATTTTTTGAGTTTAACGAATATTTTTATTAAGCGATATTTTGCATTAGTATATCTGATATGTTAAACTATCTATATATATTTTTTTAAGCCAACCTATTTTTCACGGTAATTAAACATTTTCGCGTTAAGCACTAGAATAGTTTTGCAGTAAGTCCAACGTTTTATTTTGCGCCAAGGGCTTAATTTTTCTTTTGTGTTTAAGCTTCCTGTATGAATTTGCCTTAAGCTCTTTAAAGCTTTTTATTTTCATTGAATTTTTTTTTCCCCGGTGGACGTTCAGATCTCATACGATTTATTTTTGCGTTAAGCTCAAGCGTATTTTTCGTTAAGCTGTAAAACGTTTGACGAGTTATATAGAACGATTGGTTATAGAGGTTAGGAAGAGTGAATCAGGGCCAGGTCGTGAATCCGAGGGTCATGTGAGTCAGAGTCGTGAATCCGGGGTCATGTCGGGGTCAGGTCGATCCGGGGTCATGTCAGATCAGGTCGTGAATCCGTGATCATGTCAGGTCAGTCGTGAATCCGTGGTCATGTCAGGGTCAGGTCGTAATCCGTGATCATGTCAGGTCGGATCGTGAATCCGTGGTCATGTCAGGGTCAGGTCGTGAATCGTGATCATATCAGGGTCAGGTCGTGAATCCGTGATCATCAGAGGTCAGGTCGTGAATCCGTGGTCATGTCAGGGTCAGGTCGTGAATCCGTGATCATGTCAGGGTCAGGTCGTGAATCCGTGGTCATGTCAGGGTCAGGTCGTGAATCCGGGCACAGATGAGGGTCGTGGGCCAGGTCTCAGGGCCGTGGGCCAGGTCTCAGGGTCGTGGGCCAGGTCTCAGGGCCGTGGGCCACCCCAGCAACAGGCGTCGTCTCCTCAATCAACAGTAACGTCTCCCTTTCAGTGTGACTTAACCCAGGCGACTCCCTGTACTAATATGGCGGCACTCTTCTTTCCCTCCCTCCCCTTCTCCTACTTCCCCTTCCTTACCCTCATCCCCTCCCTCCTTTCCCCCCTCCCTCCCACACAAACCCCCACTTCCCTCCTCCCTCCCTCCCTGAGACATGGCCGTGTCCCTCTTCACCTTAGTTGCCTCCTCTCCTCCCTCCGCAGCCTCTCCACGTCCCCCTGTCCTGCCGTTTCCTCCTCCTTTCTCCACCTACTTCCCTCCTCCTTCCTTACTGACTCACCTCCCTCCATCCATCCATCTATTCCCTCTCCCTCTCCCCCCCCTCCCCCCCTCCTCCCTATCCCTCCCTCCCTCCCCTCCCTCTCCCTCCTCCCTCCTCCCCTCCCTCCCCTCCCTCTCCCTCCCTCCCTCTCCCTCCCTCTCCCACTCCCCTCCCTCTCCCTCCTCCCCTCCCTCCTTCCCTCCTTCCCTCCCTCCCTCCCTCCCTCCCTCCTCCCTCCCCTCCCTCCACTTCTCTGGACCCCGCACAGAGTTGAGTCCTCGTACAATCACCCTCTGTATTAACTAGTCTGTCTGTCCGTTAGTTTTGTATGTCCTTGTAACCACGTACAAGAAAAAAGATAATCTCTCTCTCTCGTGTGTGTGTGACGTGTTTCTAGGGGTGCGTGACGTGTTTATAGGGGGGGGTGACGTGTTTCTTGGGGTGTGTGACGTGTTTCTTAATAATAATAATAATAATAATAATAATAATAATTAACGGTTTATTGAAGTTCTGCAGCCCGAAGGCTGAAAATATACATTGACATAAATGACTTATTACATACATTGGTGGTTTAGCAAAGCCTTCATTAGAGAAAGGTAAAGGAACATACAGTGAACATACAGAGTAATGTAAGTGTTGAACAGCAAACACGTAGTGTAGTAACTCCCTCCCAGATGGTGTTAGGAGGGACCTCACGTGGTGTAGTAGTCCCTCAGTTGGTGTTATGAGGGACCTCACGTGGTGGTAATTCTCACAGATGGTGTGATGAGGGACACGTGGTGTAGTAATTTCACAGATGGTGTTATGAGGCCTCACGTGGTGTAGTAATTCCCTCACAGATGGTGTTATGAGGGACTTGACGTGGTGTAGTAATTCCCACAGATGGTGTTATATGAGTGAGGTGTGGTCACAGGCCTTCCTATCGTAGACGGATTAACACATCGCTGGTTGTTGTTGGGTCTCACGGGCCGTTATCACTGGCTACCTGGGACCTCACTGTGTGAAGGTTAACTTGGGTACGACTGTTACTGTTGAGTTGTTCTCACTGACTTAAGCACTGTTCACCTCTGTTTAATACTGGTTCCATGCCTTGGGGTGTGTGACGTGTTCTCGGGTGTGTGACGTATTTCTAGGGGTGCGTGACGTGTTTCTAGGTGCACTCAGGACGTAAGGGAGGTTAAGGTTGATGGGTGGCCCTCCTCCCCTCTCCCATCTATGACGTAATCAGTACCGGGTTACTTAGTGGTTACAACGAAGACGTACCCAAACACCTCTCTCTCTCTCTCTCTCTCTCTCTCTCGACTTTTAACCGTGTTTTATGCCTCGCCAAAAAGAACTCGCGTGAACTAAAAATAGATGTGTTTCCGCGTAAGACACTAACAGACTGAGATAGTTTCCGTCTATATCAAAACAAAGTTCCCGCCAAAAAAGTAAAGTAAAGTTCCCACCCCCCAAAAAAATAAAAGTTCCCGCGTAAAAAAATAGTTTCCGACAAAAATAAAAGTTCCCGCGTAAAAATAAGTTCCCGCCAAGAACAACAAAAACAACGAGTTACTGTACTGCCAAAACTTGAGAAAGAATCTTTACATATTCAACAATTATTATTATATACCTCAGCGTAACGCAACTCGTCGAAAATTATATAATATTGTGCGTATTTCTGACGGTGTTTATTTAGTCTGGTTCGCGCCGCCATTTCTGACCTGACTGCTGGATGTTACTGTGGATGTTGTTTGAGGGATGTGTTTTGTTATTGTTTTAAAGTTTTATCTTTGCCTAACGCTAACCTAACACCCCTCTGTAGGATTAAGGTGATAAATCATCGGGTGAAATAAATTGGGGGAGTTAATCTTCAGGTGGTGAATTTTTCTCAACGTAACTAAACACAAAACCGACCTCCCTCTCTTGTTCCTCACCCTTCCCCCTCCAGCCCCTTTCTCCACCCCTCCAACCCTCTCCATACCCCTCTCTCCTTTACCCCTCTCCTCCCTCCTCTCCTCCTCCCCTCCTCCATCCCCCTCTCCTCCTACCTCCAACCATCTCCACCCCTCCCCCTCACCCCTTCCCCCCTCCCCCCTCCACCCTCCACCCCCCCTCCCCTCCAACATTCTCCATCCTCCACCCCTCCAACCTTCTCTACCCCTCCCCCCTCTACCCTCCACCCCCCCTCTACCCTCCACCCCCAGTCACCTCAACACCGTCTTGTGGGGTGTCCTCCAAAACACGCAGCCCCACTACTGAAGGACTGCGGTGTGGAATGTTACTGAATGGAAGAAACTATTTAGTCGTAGTCCGTTCATGGTGGAGTGTGTGTGTGTGTGTGTGTGTGTGTGTGTGTGTGTGTGTGTGTGTGTGTGTGTGTGTGTGTGTGTGTGTGTATGTGTGTGTGTGTGTGTGTGTGTGTGTGTGTGTGTGTGTGTGTGTGTGTGTGTGCGCCACCACCAGGCCTCCGTATTTGTCACTCATGTTATAATTAATGAGCGAGATGCTGTGCTGAGGCTACCTGTTGCGGCCCTTTTACCTGTACACACACACACACACACACACGAGAGAGAGAGAGAGAGAGAGAGAGAGAGAGACTGTGGCTATTTTGTTAATATCACCGTGGTTGAGGGACTAACTGGAGGACAGGTGATGTGTGTTAAGGTGTGGGGTAATTAGTGTGCTCACATACCTCCCTCCCCAGGTAAGGTGCTCACCCGACATCACCACCAAATTTGTAAACCACACACACACACATGAGGGAGGAGGGAGGGAGGGGGGAGCCATGGAGTGAGGTCAATACATAATTAACTGACATCAACACCAAACAGCTGACAACATAGAAAAAAACAGCTGACATCAACACCAAACAGCTGACAACATAAAAAAACAGCTGACATCAACACCAAACAGCTGACAACATAACAATAAACAGCTGACAACATAAACACAAAACAACTGACATCAACACTAAACAGCTGACATCAACATTAAAACAGCTGACAACATCAACATCAGGTGTATAGATGTTCTTGGGTGAGTGGTATACTGTACGTGGTGGGGTATACTGTACGTGGTGTGTGGTATACTGTACGTGGTGGGTATACTGTACGTGGTGGGGTATACTGTACGTGGTGGGTATACTGTACGTGGTGAGGTATGCTGTACGTGGTGAGGGATGCTGTACGTGGTGAGGTATGCTGTACGTGGTGAGGTATGCTGTACGTGGTGGGGTATATTGTACGTGGTGGGGTGTTCTGTACGTGGAGTATACTGTACGTGGTGGGGTATACTGTACGTGGTGGAATATACTGTGCGTGGTGAGGGTTTACTGTACGTGGTGGGGTATACTGTACGTGGTGGGGTATGCTGTACGTGGTGGGGTATACCTGTACGTGGTGGGGTATACTGTACGTGGTGAGGTATACTGTACGTGATGGAGTATACTGTCCGCGAGATCAAATATACTGTACGTGAGATGAGTTATACTGTACGTGGTGGAGTATACTGTACGTAACATCTCATATAGTGGTTCCAACACTAGAAAGCTTGAGATTCATCCCCTATAAACACTTCATATAGAGGTTTCAACGCCTATTTAACACCACGTAAGGGGATCAACGCTCAGAATATCATATCGACTACTGTTACGTTGCGCGGACGTTGATTAAAGGTTGTGGGGAGGGGGGTGTCAGGTCAGTGCCTCCGAGGCTTCAGCCAGCAGGGAGGGGCACCGTGGGAGAGATGAGTCCTCTCACGGTACACACACACACACACACACACACACACACACACACACAAAGCGATTCATTTAGGGGATCGGTATGAAATTATTATTATTATATTTATTAGCAGCAACAGCAGCAGCAGCAGTAGTAGTAGTAGTAGTATAGTAGTAGTAGTAGTAGTAGTAGCAGCAGCAGTTAATAAGATCCGTAGGTCATTACAACAGATCGGCAGCACTGCCAAAATGACATGTTGCAGCAACTTTGCTGCAGGTTCCAGAAAATTTGACAAAAAAGTAGCTATAGCGCAGGAGGTGGGCGCCTCGAACTGGTTAACTACGTTACCGATGGGCAAATGGTTTCAGCCTTAACAAACAAAATTTACAGATGCCATTGCTCTAAGGTACGTTAGCCAGTAGATGGTTTCCTCCCAATGAGTGTGTGCTATTCCTATGATGGCGATCACGCCATGGTTTCAGAAGGGAGCTTCATATGCATGAGGCATGACGAGTAAGGATCTCACAGCAAATATGTTGAGGAAATCTGCCGGGACGTCATGGTAGAACCACCCTCCTTCCACTGGATGGCGAGATCCTCAACACAGGACCTCAAACACATCTAACGAAGCCCGTGTGGACGTCAGTGTAGGATTCTGGACGCGGGACAGCGAGCTTTCTTACATCAGGATTTTTGATCCATGGCCGTTTGTCACCGTAACCTAGCTCTCGATGCTGCCCATAGGAGGAACGAGAACGACAAGAGAAGGGCATATGGGGAAGAATTCAAAATGTTGATCAAGCAGCTTCACTCCTCTAGTGTTCACAACCTCTGGTGGGATGGGCCCAAGTGCAATGTTTCTACGCCAGACTCGCGGAGCTGATCGAACTGAAGCAGCAGCCCAGAAGTTATGTCACAGCCTGGATGAGATGTCGACTGTCCTTCTCTCTCCTTCGGTCGCTTTGCTCTCTCAGGGAACAGAGCTTCTGCTCTCCGACAACTGCTGCAGATATTGACTGAGGCTACAGTCACTGAATGCCCCATGGATCTGCGGCTCAACTAATCTAACCAGATAGGATAGCTTCTTATGTATTAGGATATTTTAATAATTAAGGTAAATAAATGGTGGCGAAGGTGTGGCTATTGGGGAGGCTGGAGGCCATTTTTGAAAAAAAAAAAGTAGTAAGTAGTAGTAGTAGTAGTAGTAGAACGACAAGAGAAGGGCATATGGGGAGAGAATTCAAAATGTTGATCAAGGCAGCTTCACTCCTCTAGTGTTCACAACCTCTGGTGGGATGGGCCCAAGTGCAAGATGTTTCTACGCCAGACTCGCGGAGCTGATCTCCGAACTGAAGCAGCAGCCCAGAAGTTATGTCACAGCCTGGATGAGATGTCGACTGTCCTTCTCTCTCCTTCGGTCGGCTTTGCTCTGCCTCAGGGGAACGAGAGCTTCTGCCCCTACTCCGACAACTGCTGCAGATATTGACTATGAGGCTACAGTCACTGAATGCCCCATGGATCTGCGGCTCAACTAATCTAACACAGATAGGATAGCTTCTTATGTATTAGGATATTTAATATTAAGGTAAATAAATGGTGGCGAAGGTGTGGCTATTGGGGGAGGCTGGAGGCCACGTTTTGAAAAAAAAAAAAAAAAAGTAGTAGTAGTAGTAGGGGTGAAAGTAGGTAGGGAGAACGACAAGATAAGGGCATACGGGGAGAATTCTAGAACGTTGATCAAGGCGGCAGCTTCACTCTAGTGTCTACAACCTCTGGTGTGGGATGGGCCCAAGTGCAAGATGTTTTTTACGCCAGACTCGCGAAGGTGATTCCGGCCCATAGCTGGCAGCCTGTAGTTATGTTACAGCCCGGCGAGATGTTTGACTGTCCTTCTCTCTCCTTCGGTCGGCTTTGCTCTGCCTCAGGGGAACGAGAGCATCGGCCCCAAAGCCGACAACTGTTGCAGATATTGACTATGAGGCTACAGTCACTGAGTGCCGCATAGATCTGCGGCTCAAATAACTCAACACGGATAGGATAGCTACTTATGTATTAGGATATTTAATATTAAGGCAATAACATGGTGGCGAAGGTGTGGCTATAAGGGGAGGTTGGAGGTCATGCTAAAAAAAAGTAGCAGCAATAGTAGTAGTAGCAGCAGTAGCAGCAGTGGTAGTAGTAGCAGCAGCATATGGACTGTCAGGAATATAAATAGGATTTAACAGTAGCAGGTTACTACAGTTACAGGAACAGGCGGCAGGGCGGGTTACAGCAACACGCAGCGGGGCGGGGCGGGGCGGGGCGGGGTACAGCAACAGGCGGCGGGACGGGGTACAGCAACAAATGTAGAGTACAGCTGTAGTGAGGAGAGGGAGGCTACGGGAGGAGGAGGAGGAGGAGGTCACGCCCATGTTGTCACTGTGTGTGTGTTGAGCGTCTGATAGTTAAAACTGAGAATGGTTATAGGAAAAAATATGAAGTCGTGTGGATGTATGTATATTGGAGATATGGGTAGGTTAAGTGGGTAGGTGTGGGTGGGGGTAGGAGTGGGTGGGTAAATGGGTAGGTGTGGGTATGAGGGGTCGTGACAGCGGGGGTTGGCGTGAGTTATAAGGCTGGGATCGTCTTTTAAGTCAGACTGTTATGGGTTTCAGCTTCTGTGTTGAATGTGGGGGTTGGGTTGTGGGGCGGCGTGGGTGTGATGGTGTGGGTTGTGGGGCGGCGTGGGTGTGATGGTGTGGGTTGTGGGGCGGCGTGGGTGTGATGGTGTTGGGTTGTGGGGCGGCGTGGGTGTGGTGGTGTGGGTTGTGGGGCGGCGTGGGTGTGGTGTGTGGGTTGTGGGGCGGCGTGTGGTGTGTGGATTGTGGTGGTGTGGGTTGGGGACGTGGGTGTGGTGGTGTGGTGTGGCGGTGTGGGTTGTGGTGGCGGTGTGGGTGGTGGCGGTGTGGGTTGTGGTGGCGGTGTGGGTTGTGATGGTGTGGGTTGTGATGGCGGTGTGGGTTGTGGTGATGGTGTGGGTTGTGATGGCGGTGTGGGTTGTGGTGGTGGTGTGGTGTGGTGGTGGTGTGGGTGTGGTGGTGTGGTGTGGCGGTGTGGGTTGTGGTGATGGTGTGGGTTGTGGGGCGGCGTGGGTGTGGTGGTGGTGTGGTGATGGATTGGTTGTGGGGGGCGTGGGTGTGATGGTGTGGGTTGTGGTGGCGGTATGGGTTGTGGTGATGGTGTGGGTTGGTGGTGATGTGGTTGTGATGGTTTGGGTTGTGGTGGTGGTGGGTTGTGTGGTGATGGTGTGGGTTGTGGTGGCGGTGTGGGTTGTGGTGGTGGTGTGGGTGTGATGGTGTGGGTTGTGGTGGCGGTATGGGTTGTGGGATGTGGTTGTGGTGTGGTGGTGTGGTTTGGGTTGTGGTGGTGGTGTGGGTGGTGATGTGGGTTGTGGTGGCGGTGTGGGTTGGGTGGTGTGGTTGTGATGGTTTGGGTTGTGGGGCGGCGTGGGTGATGGTGTGGGTTGTGGTGGCGGTATGGGTGGTGGTGTGGGTTGTGGTGTGGGTGGGTGTGGCGGTGTGGGGTGTGGTGGTGGTGGTGGTGGTGTGGGTTGTGGTGGTGTGGGTTGTGGTGGCGGTGTGGGTTGTGGTGGCAGGTGGGTTGTGTGTGGTTGTGATGGTTTGGGTTGTGGTGGTGGTGTGGGTTGTGTGATGGTGTGGGTTGTGTGATTGTTTGGTCGTGTGGGCAGTGTGGTTGTGTAGTAAGTGTGGTGACTGTAATGTATGGTTTGGTGGTGGGCGGTGTGGTGAGTGGTAGACGGTGTGGTGAGTGGTGGGCGGTGTGGTGGGTGGTGTGATGAGTGGTAGACGGTGTGGTGGGCAGTGTAGTGGGCGGTGTGGGTGGTGTGGTGAGTGGTAGACGGTGTGGTGAGTGGTGGGCGGTGTGATGAGTGGTGGGCGGTGTGGTGGGTGGTGTGATGAGTGGTAGACGTGTGGTGGGCGGTGTGGTGGGTGGTGTGATGAGTGGTGGAGTGGTGGGTGTGAGTGGTGACGGTGTGGTGAGTGGTGGGCGGTGTGATGAGTGGTGGGCGGTGGTGGGTGGTGTGATGAGTGGTAGACGGTGTGGTGGGCGGTGGGCAGTGTGATGAGTGGTAGACGATGTGGTAGGCGGTGTGGTGACTGTATGGTTGACACAGTAGAAGCCGTCTGCTTAAACAGTTAAAAAGAAGATGGTGGGTGTTGGTGAGGTGATGAGAACGTCACTGATGGCGGGCGAGCGGCGCTAAGGTGTTACAGACAGGTGTTTGGCTGTGGTGGTGGTGGTGACACTATACTGTTGACACAGGTGGGAGGTGTGGAGGAGGGAGGGGGGTTGGTGCACTGGAAGTTAAAGGAGGAGGGGTAAGGTAGGTAGGGGGGGGGTCGTGCGTCAGGCAGCGGGGCGGCGGAAGGGTCGGATGCCACACATTCCGACCCGCGCTTTTTGTGGCACCGTTCTCTGCCTCAGCCCATTTTCTGCAAGACTAGAGAACAGTGTTTCCTTACCACCACCACCACACACCAACCTGATGCGGCAACTACTACTGCCCCCTGCCCTGCCCTGCCCTGCCCTGCCCATCAATGCCAGTTTATCCCCCCCGCCTCTCTCCTCCCCCAGCTCCTGCCCACTCCTACTACTGAAGAGGTAGTTCATAGACGTGTGTGAATTACTGAGTGGGGTATTATTGAAGGTGGGGAAGATCACCGAAATGAGAGAGAGAGAGAGAGAGAGAGAGAGAGAGAGAGAGAGATTTTCACTCGCTCACTGTTTCTAGTAGTAGTATTAGTACCTACCTCGTCCCCGTTAGCTGTGTGGTGGTGGTGACGTTAGTGGTGATGGTGGTGACGTTAGTGGTGTTGGAGATGGTGAGGGAGAGAGGGGCGTGTGTCCACTCTCACCTGATCTTCATTACCATAATACTCTACCTCTATAACCATATAATCGCCCTTCAACCTTCTAGTCAGCGGTGGCAGGTGCTCTCTCGCAGCCACTGTTAGTTTTCCTCCTCCTCCTCTTCCCCCTCCTGCAGTCCTCCTCTTCCTCCTGCAGTCCTTCACTAGTCCTCCGCCACCTTGTACTGTCACACACACACACACACACTTTAAATATATTCTAACCAATAAAACATATATACTATTTTTTCCATGGCACTAATATAGGCTACCATATATACCCCAGCATCACTATTATATAGGTTATGATATACATCTACTAACTTGACCTTATATGACCTCTCATAATATATTGACCTCGAGTTAGTAAATTGTTGTACCTTGTTTGACCCCTAAGAGTTTTGTTAAGTGATTTGTATGGATTAATTTGTCTTCTGTGACCTAACTTTTTATTATTATTATTATTATTATTATTATTATTATTATTATTAATTTTATTATTATTTTTACTATTATTATTATTGTTGTTATCATTATTATTATTGTTATTATTTTATCATTGTATTAACGGCTTGTTGACAAATACTCCAGACACAATGTTAAAAATATACAAATGACGTTAGTGGTACTTACACAACATTTAGTGACACGGCGAAGGACTCTCCAGATGTGTGTGTTTACAAATCTTAGTTCGTATTTCTTCCACCAGGCTAGCGCTTATGAACCCGTGTTAGCGCTTATGAACCCGTGTTAGCGCTTATGAACCCGTGTTAGCGCTTATGAACCCGTGTTAGCGCTTATGAACCCGTGTTAGCGCTTATGAACCCGTGTTAGCGCTTATGAACCCGTGTTAGCGCTTATGAACGTGTTTGCGCTTATGGACCCGTGTTGGTGCTTTGAACCCGTGTTGGCGCTATAACTCGTTTGCCGTGAACCCGTGTTAGCGCTTGAGACCCGTGTTGGCGCTTATGAACCCGTGTTAGCGCCTATGAACTCGTGTTAGCGCCTGTGACCGTGTTGGCGCTTATGAACCCGTGTTAGCGCCTATGAACCCGTGTTGGCGCCTATGAACCCGTGTTGGCGCCTATGAACCCGTGTTGGTAGCGCTTGAACCCGTGTTGGCGCTTATGAACCGTGTTAGTGCTTATGAACCCGTGTTAGCGCCTATGAACTCGTGTTGGCGCCTATGAACCCGTGTTAGCGCCTATGAACCCGTGTTGGCGCTTATGAACCCGTGTTAGCGCCTATGAACCCGTGTTAGCGCCTGATGAACCCGTGTTGGCGCTGTAGTCCGTGTTGCGCCTATGAACCCGTGTTAGCGCTTATGAATCCGTGTTAGTGCTTATTAACGTGTTGCGCTATGAACCCGTGGCGCTTATTAACCCGTGTTGGCGCTATGCCCGTGTTAGCGCTTATGATCCGTGTTGGTGCTTATTAACCCGTGTTAGCGCTTATGAACCCGTGTTGGCCTTATGAACCCGTGTTAGGGCTTATGAACCCGTGTTAGCTATGAACCCGTGGCTGTCTTATAGACCCGTGTTAGAGCTTATGAACCCGTGTTGGCGAACCCGTGTTGGCGCTTATGAACCCGTGTTGGCGCTTATGAACCCGTGTTGCTTATGAATCCGTGTTAGTGCTTATTACCCGTGTTAGCGATAATGTCCCCGTGTTAGCGCTTATGAACCGTGTTTGCGTTGATGTCCTCGTGTTAGTGCTTATGAACCCGTGTTAGCGATGATGTCCCGTATTGGCTTAGACCCGTGTTTGCGTTGATGTCCTCGTGTTGGTGCTTATGAACCCGTGGCTTATTAACCCGTGTTAGCGCTGATGTCCCCGTATTAGCGCTTATGAACCCGTGTTTGCGTTGATGTCCTCGTATTAGTGCTTATGAACCCGTGTTGGCCTGATGTCCCGTATTAGCCTTATGAACCCGTGTTGCGCTGATGTCCCCATATTAGCGCTTATGAACCCGTGTTTGCGTTGGTCTCGTGTTAGTGCTTATGAACCCGTGTTAGCGATGATGTCCCCGTATTAGCGCTTATGAACCCGTGTTTGCGTTGATGTCCTCGTGTTGAGTGTATGAACCCGTGTTCGCGCTTATTAACCCGTGTTAGCGCTGATGTCCCCGTATTAGCGCTTATGAACCCGTGTTTGCGTTGATGTCCTCGTATTGGTGTATGAACCCGTGTTAGCGCTGATGTCCCCGTATGCGCTTATGAACCCGTGTTTGATGTCTCGTATTAGTGCTTATGACCCGTGTTGGCGTGATGTCCCGTGTTAGCGCTGATGTCCCCGTGTTGCGCTGATGTCCCGTGTTAGCGCTGATGTCCCGTGTTAGCGCTGATGTCCTTGTTAGCGCTGATGTCCTTGTTGGCGCTGATGTCCCCGTGTTAGCGCTGATGTCCCGTGTTAGCGCTGATGTCCCTTGTTAGCGCTGATGTCCTTGTTGGCGCTGATGTCCTTGTTGGCGTTGATGTCCTTGTTAGCGTTGATGTCCTTGTTGGCGTTGATGTCCTCGTGTTAGCGTGATGTCCCCTTGCTGATGTCCCTTGTTAGCGTTGATGTCCCCGTGTTGGCGCTGTCCGTACTGATGTCCCTATTGGCGCTGATGCCCTTGTTGGCTGATGTCCCTTGTTAGCGTTGATGTCCCTTGTTAGCGTTGATGTCCCTTGTTAGCGTTGATGTCCTCTGTGTTAGCGCTGATGTCCCCGTGTGGCGCTGATGTCCTTGTTGGCCTGTGTCCCTGTTCGCTGATGTCCCCTGTTAGCGCTGATGTCCCCGTGTTGCTGATGTCTGTGTTAGCGCTGATGTCCCCGTGTTGCGTTGATGTCCCCTTGTTGGCGTTGATGTCCCCGTGTTAGCGCTGATGTCCCGTGTTGGCGCTGATGTCCCCGTGTTGGCGCTGATGTCCCTTGTTGGCGCTGATGTCCCTTGTTCGCGCTGATGTCCCGTGTTGGCGCTGATGTCCCCGTGTTAGCGCTGATGTCCCCTTGTTGGCGCTGATGTCCCTTGTTAGCGTTGATGTCCTTGTTGTTGATGTCCTTGTTAGCGTTGATGTCCTCGTTTAGCTGATGCCCTTGTTAGCGCTGATGTCCTTGTTGGCCTGATTCCCTTGTTGGCGCTGATGTCCCCGTGTTAGCGCTGATGTCCCGTGTTGGCGCTGATGTCCCCGTGTTAGCGCTGATGTCCCCGTGTTGGCGCTGATGTCCCTTGTTAGCGCTGATGTCCTTGTTGGCGCTGATGTCCCCGTGTTAGCGCTGATGTCCCGTGTTAGCGCTGATGTCCCCGTGTTAGCGCTGATGTCGTGTTGGCGCTGATGTCCCCGTGTTAGCGCTGATGTCCCTTGGCGCTGATGTCCCCGTGTTAGCGCTGATGTCCCGTGTTGTGCGCTGATGTCCCCTGTGGCGCTGATGTCCCCGTGTTGCGCTGATGTCCCCGTGTTAGCGCTGATGTCCCCGTGTTGGCATGTCCCCGTGTTCGCGCTGATGTCTTGTACATTGGCAGACTGTGACCTCACGTTGACCCTGTGAAAGCGACCTGTAACCTGCCAGTTAAAGCGACCTGTAACATACATGTTAAAGCAACCCGTAACCTGCTTAGTACTGTGACCTACCTGTTAAAGCGACTTGTGACCTGCCTGGTAAAGCAACCTGTGACCTGCCTGGTAAAGCGACCTGTGACCTGCCTGGTAAAGCAACCTGTGACCTGCCTGGTAAAGCGACCTGTGACCTGCCTGGTAAAGCGACCTGTGACCTGCCTGGTAAAGCGACCTGCACCTGCCTGGTAAAGCGACCTGTGACCTGCCTGGAAAAGCGACCTGTGACCTGCCTGTTAAAGTGACCTGTGACCTGCATGCCTGTTAAAGCGACCCGGAACCTGCTTAGTAATGCGACCTGCTACCTACCTATTAAAGCGATATACTGTACTGTACTGCACTGCCAGGAAGGACCGTGCAGGGCGGCCAGGCATGTCTGTTTATTTAAGGGAATATATACAACTAGTTTAGGCTATTTTAAGTAATTTTAGGGTAATTTAAGTTATTTGGGGGGACATTTTTGGGATTATTTTAAGTAATTAGGTGAGATTTTAAATGATTTAGGCTATTTAAGTAGTTTTAGAGTATTTTGGGGAGTAATTTATGTAATTTTCGGGTATTTGGGGAGATTTTTAGTGATTTTGGGAATTTTGGGGAATTATTTTAAGTAATTTTTAGGGTAATTTATGTAATTTTAGAGATATTTAAGAATTATAAGTTATCACTATGTTACAGTGTTAAGAGCAATTTACAGTAAAGTGCCCAAAGAGATTAGTCAGTTAAGGCGCGCGCGCGTGTGTGTGTGTGTGTGTGTGTGTGTGTGTGTGTGTGTGTGTGTGTGTGTGTGTGTGAGAAGGCAGGCGCGACACACACACCTACACACACACCTACACACACACACACCTACACACACCCACACACCTACACACACACACACACACACACACACACACACACACACACACACACACACACACACACACACCTAAAAAACAAAACAAAACTAATTTATCTCATGACAAATATTCAACATATCAAAAATAATGAAGAAGAAGAAGGAGGAGGAGGAGGAGATGGGGTGTGGAGGATGGGGATGAAGGCGGGATGGTGTTGGGGGGAGGGAGGAGGAGGAGGAGAAACAAGTGATGTGGGAGTGAAGATGGCGCGTCTAACACAGTTAATTTATATTCGCTGTCACAGAAAACGGGAACCGAAACACTAGTGATGTGTCATTAAACGCCTTTATTTATTTATTTATTTATTTATTTATTTGGGTTTTTTTTTACTTTATTTTAGTTTTTTATTATAAGATACACCACCTCAAAATAATATTGTTTGTTTTATTTGTTTGTTTGTGTGTGTGTGTGTGTGTGTGTGTGTGTGTGTGTGTGTGTTTGTATTATAGTTGATGTGTGACGTAAGTGTTGTGTTTTGTTTTTGACTATTACGGACTCCTCTCTCTCTCTCTCTCTCTCTCTCTCTCTCTCTCTATAGGATTAAATAATAATTATGAAAAACGAAGGGATAATTTTTACTATTTAATTAATTTTCGGATTTAAAATTAGTTAGAATTTATATATTTTTTTGAAGTAATTTAATTGGATTTAAATTATCTGACGATTTTAAAATTCTCTTGTTGAATTTAAAGTAATTAATCGGTATTTATTTTACGTAAATCGCTTTGAGGGATTTATAAAGGGAAGATTTACCTAAAGTATTCCTATTATTTACACAATTTACAACGTTTACGGAATAATTTACACAATGATGAAGCAATTTACGGAATATTGTTGTTATTTACGGAATGTTCAGTGTTATTTATGGAATGTTCTTGTTATTTACGGAATTTTCTTGTTATTTACGGAATGTTTAGACATCATTGAGTCCGGTGTGAAGGAGTGAGGGCAGGTGAAGAAGGGAGGGAGAAGGGTGAGAAAGGGAGGGACGTTCAGGTAGGGGAAGGTAGTGAAGAAGAGGAGGGGGAATGAAAGGGAAGGAGGGAGGAGAGACTAGTGGTAAGGGAGAGGGGAGATGAGAGGGGTAGTGGTAAGGAGGAGAGAGGGAATAGTGATAGTGGTAAGGGAGGAAGAGAGGGAATAGTGATAGTGGTAAAGGGAGGAGGGAATAGTGATAGTGGTAAAGGGAGGAGAGGGAATAGTGATGAGTGGTAGGGAGGAGAGGGAATAGTGATAGAGGTAAGGAGGAGGAAAAGGGGATAGAAGTAAGGGAGGGAGGGATAGTGGTAGTGAGGGAGGGAGAGGAATAGTGATAGTGGTAAGGGAGGGAGAGGGAATAGTGATAGAGGTAAGGGAGGAGGGGATAGAAGTGGGGAGGGAATAGTGATAGTGGTAAGGAGGAGAGAGGAATAGTGATAGTGGTAAAAGGAGGAGAGGGAATGATGGAGGATGATTGGTGGGGAGGAATAGTGATAGTGGTAGGGAGGAGGAATAGTGATGAGGTGAGGGAGGGAGGGGATAGATAAGGGAGGATAGTGGTAAGGAGGAGAGGGAATAGTGATAGTGGTAAAGGGAGGAGGAATAGTGATAGAGGTAAGGAGGGAGAAAGGGGATAGAAGTAAGGGAGAGAGGGGGGATGGTAGTAAGGAGGGAGAGAGGGAATAGTGATGGTGGTAAAGGGAGGAGATGGGGGATAAGTAAGGGAGGGAGAGGGGGATAGTGGTGAGGAGGGGGATGGTGGTAGGGGAGGGAGAGGATAGTGGTAAGGGAGGGAGAGGGGGGATAGTGTTGAGGGAGGAGGGGGATAGTGGTAGGGGGAGGGAGAGGAATAGTGATAGTGGTAAGGGAGGGAGATGGGGATAGAAGTAAGGAGGAGAGAGAGGGGGATAGTGGTGAGGGAGGGGGATAGTGGTAGGGAGGGAGGGGGATAGTGTTAGGGAGAGAGGGGGATGGTGGTAGGGGAATAGTGATAGTGGTAGGGAGGAGATGGGGGATAGTAGTGAGGGAGGAGGGGGATAAGTAAAGGGAGGGAGGAGGGGGATAGTGGTAGGGGAGGGGGATAGTGTTAGGGAGGGAGAGAGGGGGATAGTGGTAGGGAGAGGGAATAGTGATAGTGGTGAGGGAGGGAGATAGGGGATAGTAGTAAGGGAGGGAGAGGGGGATAGAAGTAAGGGAGGGAGGGATGGTGGTAAGGGAGGAGAGGATAGTGGTAAGGGAGGAGGGGGATAGTGTTAAGGGAGGGAGGGGGGATAGTGGTAGGGAGGGAGAGGGGGAGGAGGTATGTGGAATGTGTACCCAGCTCAATCATCAGGAATCGCTGGGGCCCGTGGGTTCAGTTACCTCCGGCCGCCTGAAGTCTCACACATTCAATGTCATCTTCCTGGATTCACTCTCCCAAGGGTTGGTGGGGGCATCCAACCACTACTAATACCCTACCACTACTAACATATCCCTACTACAGACAATAACTAACCCATGACCCAACCATAGCACTATTAGCAGCTGGTGGTCAGCGCCCCTCTTACCTCCTCCTAAATTTCTTCAATTTCCGAACCTAACTATCCTCAACCTGCTCTACAGAAAAAATACTAACTACTACTAAATACCCTACTACTAATACCCCTACCACTACTACTAATACCCTACTATAATACCTACACTACCTATTACCTACCACTACTACTAATACCCTACTGCTAATACCCCTACTACCACTACTACTAATACCCCTACTACTAATACCCCTACCACTACTACTAATGCCCCTACACACTACTAATACCCCTACCCACCTACCACTACTATAATGCCCCTACTACTGCCCACCTACTACTACTATTACCCACAGCAACAGTGGCACTGGTGGCATTTGACAGTTAACAGCAGCAGTTTGGACAGTTGGACTGGGTTTGGGCACGTTGGCACAACAACAACAGTTAACAACATATGGTGTGGCAGCACAGGTTTATAACAGCAGTTGGGGCAGTTTGGGGGTAGCACAACTGGTGGCAAACATGGTGCTGGTGGCACATGTTTTTGGGGCCATCACCACCCTACCACCTTAATGGACGTGTGGTGGTGGTGGGTGGTACGCCCCGGTCACGTTTACCCAGACACGTACGCTCTTTTAGGTATACTGTCCTGTACGCCTGTGAAGTGTACCCAGGTTTATTTTACGCAATTACACACACACACACACACACAAGTCCATGTTACGCAGGTTCTCCTGTGACTACATATATTAACATTGGTGGATGACCGAGAGAGAGAGAGAGAGAGAGACCACCGTAATGGGCCACAGCCCTTTACCGTCAGATGGTCGTCTCATCCGTTACGCTACTAACAATGCATCCTAGCTTCCCCCTCCCCTCCACCCCCCTCCAACCCCTCCCCTCCCCCCCTCCCTCCACCCCTCCCCTCCCACCCCCTCCCCCCTCCCCCCCATTCCCTCCCTCCTCCCTCCACCCATTCCCTCCCCCCCCTCCCCCTCCACCCCATCTCCCTCCACCCTCCCTCCCTCCCCTCCACCCCTCCCTCCCTCCCCCCCTCCACCCCTCCCCTCCCCACCCCCCCTCCACCCCCTCCCCTCCCCACCCCTCCTCCCTCCACCCCTCCCATCCCCCCCCCCCTCCCTCCACCCCCTCCCACCCTCCCTCCCACCCCCTCCCACCCCTCCCCCCCCTCCCTCCCACCCCACCCCCATCCCTCCCCTCCCTCCCCTCCAACCCCTCCCCTCCCCTCCCACCCCCCTCCCCTCCCTCCCCCTCCCTCCCTCCACCTCCCTCCCTCCCACCCCCTCCTCCCCACCCCTCCACCCCCTCCCTCCCCTCCACCTCCTCCCCTCCCCACCCCCCCTCCCCTCCCCCTCTCTCCCTCTTTCCAGAGCATAACACAAATATCTCTGTTTTATTCTTCTCCTTAATACATGCTTC
>NW_024752345.1:0-2484 GCF_018991925.1 Homarus americanus
GAGTAATTATAAAATAACAAAAAGGCTAAACTCATAAGCGTTAAATACAATGAAAAACTCTTACACTACTGTGGCTAGTACAATAATTTAGTACATTAAAGAACATTAGTTATATTTATATTATTTTAATAATTAATTTATGCATCTCAATACCCAAAGTTTTTTTTCAGCATAGTAAAATATATTTTCAACACCCACATCAGTACCCTTACAGTGCTGTCCACAACACACATCTCCCTCAACAATGTAAACAAGCAAAGGATGTGAGAGCCTTGTGCATGTAGTTTATCAGAACACTGTCCTGCACCACACTTGTTGCTTATTGTAACACCTACTGAATTCTTATACAACTGTCAAATGACAAATGACCAAACATGACTTATACGTATATTTAGGTTGTAGGAATGTCTATAGTATATATATATATATATATATATATATATATATATATATATATATATATATATATATATATATATGTTAAACACTGTTAAACAAATGTTAATCAAGAACTCCCCCAACAACAGAATTGTTTTATAAAGTTCCTTGCAAGGAATGTAATATGTTTTTACTTAGGCCAGACAGGTAAAGATCTTGCAACTAGAATTAAACAACACAATACAGTGTTAGGGACAGGCCAGGAATCCAATGCTCTGTTTGTTCATTTGAGGATAACAAGCATTGCATTGACTGGGATAATGCCTCCTCAATATTACCATGTAATTCAATTGATAGTAGGAACATCATAGAATCTAGTCTTATTAAACATACAGAAGCATTCAACATGAATTTGAGTAACGGCATGTACAAGCTGGACAATTTTGTAATTAAGAAGATTTGTGATCAGGTAGGCGCCAAGTACTTGACCATCTGACTGACCACCAAACCGTTGTGTGCTATTTAAAGATTAGTTGGGTCATTACCTAATACCTGACCATTGTGGACCTGGTCTCACCCTCCTGTATATATACACCTTGATTTGTATTACTCTCTAGTCTGTACTCACCCTGAAGATGGAACACGAAAGCGCTTGGGAACTTCGTGTTTTCTTTCCTTTATGGTTATCAGCATATACCTAGATTACGCGCACCTACATATATATATATATATATATATATATATATATATATATATATATATATATATATATATATATATATATATATATATATATATATATATATATATATATATATTGATAAAATCACAGGGAAAATGGAAACAACGGAGTACCTTAGCTTTGTCTTTATTCACATCTTCAGAGAACTAGATTACATGGACAGAGAGAGGCTTAAATATACAGGGTGACCTAAAAACATGAGGTCAGGTCATAATGATGACATCCACTAACCCCACACCAACACAACCGTAGAGGAGCTTAAGAGAAGGGTGGTGACGTGACTAGACAGGTCAGGTCAGAAAAAGGACCCACAAAATAACTGTCATACATCAAGATTCAAAGGTTTTCAAAGCAGTTTTAACCTTGGGCCACTGACAAATAAATTTATGTAACATATTATCAGTTTTGAACAGCCATCACTAAGGTTTATTGATTTTAATTCCTGTAATCAAACTAACTTCAAGTCTTTCTGTGACACAAGATGATTTGAATACTTAAGCTTTTAAGCAATGGGGTGATTATTCTAACATGAACGAACAAGGCACTGCTTTCAGATGCAGTTCTGATATATATGTTGTTTGATTCTGAGCAGTGTTTTTTCCTGTCTGACCTACATAATTACAATTACATTGGCTACATGGAATACAATAAACACTTCCATTTACATTCAAACTTGGGCTATTCCTTATTAACATATTGGTAATGGTTGAGTCATACTTGAAAACAACATTAATATTTAGTGAGGGACCGAACTAAAGGGACAAATTCATCACGATAGGGCGAGTCAAAATATTCTTAAGTGTAGGAACTTGTCTGGTTACAGAGGAATGAAAGGATTTTTAGCCCTTTAAAGCAACGATCAACAAACACAGAAGGGTACCCAAGTTTCTGTGCAATAGAACGAATGTGTTTAAATTCGTCGTCAATAAATCAAGTCACAAATACGCAGACATCGTAGGAACATAGCAGAAAAAACTGACATTTTGGTAGACTCAAGGTGATTGGATAAAAAGTGAATGAAACTGTCTGTGTGGGCTTTCTATACCTTAAATTTATAGTTTTGGCCATTTCTCATGATAAGCATATCAAGAAATGGAAGGAATTCACTTATTTCTCTTTCAATTTTGAATGTGATACTAGGGACAATATTATTAAGCGTCCTAAAATTAGGGTCACTGTTTTAGGCCAAAGACAAAGAACATCATCTACATATCTATACCAAGGAGGAATACAGTCCACTACAGTCCACTGAAGATGTCTTGAATAAAGACGAAAGCTAAGGTACTCCGTTGTTTCCATTTTCCGTGTGATTTTATCAAGATTTATCTTATCCACGTTTTCATTGTGGATTTACATGAAATATA
>NW_024752346.1:0-24731 GCF_018991925.1 Homarus americanus
GGGAAACATTTCCTGGTTGTCGCCGACCGACTTTCTGGCTGGCCTGTGGTGTTAATCTGTGGCTCGGACACGACGTCCGCGGCCACCATTCGCCACTTCCGGCACCTCTTTCGTGACCTGGGCGTCCCCGTACGTCTGCGGACGGACGGTGGGCCACAGTTCACCAGCCGGGACTTCACAGGATTCCTGGAGCGTTGGGGAGTCCGCCACATCGTGTCAACACCCCACAACCCACAGTCAAACGGCCACGCTGAGGCTGCGGTCAAGACAGTCAAGCACCTCATCCTCCAGGTGGCCCCTTCAGGCAAGAAAGACTGTGAGGCGTTTGACAAAGGACTCCTGGAGTTACGTAATACTCCCACCCACACAGGACGCTCCCCTGCCCAGATCCTGTATGGTCACCCTCTCCGCTCTTGCGTTCCTGCACACGCCAAGGCCTTTGCGAAGGAGCGGCAGACCAGAGCCGAGAGCTGCGACCGCCGCGCCACTTCACGTGCCCAGGACGCCAAGGCTCGGTATGACGACCGTGCCCGCCCTCTTCAGCCACTGGAGATTGGTGCCCTTGCCCGCGTCCAGGACCCGACGACGACACGTTGGGACAAGGTGGGCATAGTGATGGGCGTCGGCCGGTCGCGAGACTACAAGGTCAGGATGCCGAGCGGCCGTGTCTGGTGGAGGAACCGCCGCTTCCTCCGGCCAGTCCCACCCCCTGCTGCTGGCCCCCTGACCGAGGACGAGTCCCCTACATCTCACGAGGATCCGCCCCACAGTGAACCTCGACGCTCAGAGTGACTTGGGACTAAGAAGTCCGCTCAAGACAAAGACTATGAGCGTGAGGGGGGAGGGAGATGTAGGTTATGTATATAAGCTACTGTGCCGTGTAGCAACCTTGTATATAAGCTACTGTGCCGAGTAGCAACCCTGTATATAAGCTACTGTGCCGAGTAGCAACCCTGTATATAAGCTACTGTGCCGAGTAGCAACCCTGTATATAAGCTACTGTGCCGAGTAGCATTTATATATATCATCACGTGGCAACACTGCACGTTATGTGGCAACATTGCCCCGAGGCTGCCATATGGCAAGGCAGCCTCAGTCTGACTGTGTGAGCCGTGCATGGCACACGCGAGTCACCACTTGTATGTCTCTCATCCATAATAAACGGACTTCAGTGTTACACAGTGTTTCCCTACCCATCACTGCATTCTTTGGGGAACTTGTAACCACCAAATAGATGTATTGTCTGTTTAATTTTAGGGAAGAATTTAATTTATAAACTTTTGAGAATCTGGATACAGGAGTTTTGTCTTTGTGTGTGTGTGTGTGGTGATGATGATGACGGATACTTTCCTCTGCAGTGAAAAAAATATCTTGACATTGCAAAGCTTAACTGTAAGCCGAAGGAACGTTTGTAATGTGACTTATCATGTGAAATTGTAACTTGAAATTCTTTGTGAAAAAATATTTCCCTATAAAGTTTGGCAGTAAATGAAGTATTACATCAAGGTGTAACTTGTAGTTCCTTGTGGAGTAATTACCTATGTGGACTATACAGCTACTCCAGGGTGTAAGACCTAGAGTAGGAAGTCTTAAGACCTTACCTGAGGTTGAAAGACTCTTATAGTGGAACGTCTTAGGTATTGAAACTTTAATTACAGTAAATAAAATATAATCTACCTAAATATTCCTTGACCTGGCGACAACTAATGATACAGGTGGTGTAATAGCTCTTTAAAATTCCTCCGTTTGATATAATAATGACCACACATGAACTTATAATGTGCAATATCTTGATAACACATTAGCTGCAACATTACACATAGTCCAGTGTATGTGTAGTGAAGGACATCTACCTAAATGAGTTACAGAATGTGGAGTTGAGGCAAAAAATGTTGGGACATGTTTGAAATCATCAGTTGAGCCAAACGTTTATACTCAATATTGTTTTAATGGTATTTTAGAGCGACCGAAAAATTTAAACAAAATGGCCGGATAGGCTCGGGGGATCCACAAGTCCTCTTATAAAGGATCGACAATAAATGAAAACAAATCAGATTAATTTAAACACATTTCCAAGAGTATTAGATCCTGTAAAGAGAGAAAATTAATACTTGATATTTGTAGAAGCTTTTTTTTCGTCCGTTTTCGTCTTGGTTAAAACAATTGTGGTGGTGTTACCTGTTCCAAACGGTAGACATCAAGGAAATGGATCAAGACCTTAATACTCAAAGGTACACATGATGATTTGTTCCCAAGTCCGAGGATTTACTTCACAAAACAGATTAACTTTAGGACAATGATGGCGAACAAAATAACATCAACATTGCGTACAGTACATATCTTGCTTTGACTCTTACCTCTTGTAATTTTTCGTAATGTTAGTGAATGAATTTGAGATTCTGGGCATATTTTCTTGTTTTTCTTTCTAATCAAGTGTAAAGGAAGATGTACTGTTTATTGATGGATTTGGTGATGTCTTTATAGTGTATTAGTATGTTAATATTACACAGGTTTGGTAAAGTGGTGACGGTAATGTAGTGTAGTAAGATTTTAACACATGGAGGTGAATTTGTCTTTTATGTTGAGGATTTGTTAAAGGGAAGATCTGATGGACGGGGATAATTGTCTGGTTGTGATGGACACGGCTCACCTAACCTAACCCAATCTAACCTAACCCAACCCAACCTAACCCAACCTAACCCAACCCAACCTAACCTAACCCCTATATATGTGTGAGATAAGGTTCTGATTCAAGAACAAGATGCACAAGTTCGAATCCAAATTGAGCAGTAGGGTTTGTTGACTAATTCGGGGCTTCACATTCAAAAACTCTCAAATGGGATACGACTAAACCCGAAGCCCCATCTTCCGTCGGTCGGTAGTCGGTGTCAGGTCAAAGTTCAGTTTGTAGTTCACCTCCTGTGATATGTGTCATTTATCGAAACGAAACATGAGGTTAACGTGAAAACAAAACCTCGAAGCAACACGTATAAACAGGGTCGAGTTTTCATCGGATTTTACGTCATGAAATTTCCATCTTGAGAGAGAGAGAGAGAGAGATTGATTGATTGATTGATTGATTGATTGATTCCGATGCTGAAATTAACACTAAAATTTTATACTGAAATCGAGATAAATGCAGGTAAGGTTGGCGTATGGAATTATTGAAGAACGATCACAGAAATGTTTTACCTGTTTCCTGTGATGTAAATCCAAAATGGTGTTAATTGTCATGGGTTTATACGTCCAAATGTTCTTCATATCGTAGGGTCTTACATCCAAATATGCCATCCAAGTCCATATGTCCATTCATCCAGTTAGCTGTTTATCCATCCACCGATTCACCCACCTACCCATCTCTCCTCCCATTTAGTCATCCATCTACCCATCTCTCCTCCCATTGAGTCCCCCATCTACCCATCTATCCTCCCATTCAGTCTCCCATCCATCCATCCATCCATCCATCACACGAGGAATAGAATGACCCACTTATAATTTTTCTCTTTCCTGCTGCACTAAGGATCAACCACCCAGAGTGGTATGGCTACCCTGAGTAGGTACACTCTGTATTCCTCCTTTACTCTATTGTGGTGTAGGTGGTGGGTAGTGTGTGTTTGCGGGTGTAGAGCGTGGATAGTAGGTTTGTTTGTGGGTGTAGGGAGTGGATAGTAGGTATGTTTGTGGGTGTAGGGAGTGGATAGTAGGTTTGTTTGTGGGTGTAGAGCGTGGATAGTAGGTTTGTTTGTGGGTGTGGGGCGTGGATAGTAGGTTTGTTTGTGGGTGTAGAGCGTGGATAGTAGGTTTGTTTGTGGGTGTAGGGCGTGGATAGTAGGTTTGTTTGTGGGTGTGGGGCGTGGATAGTAGGTTTGTTTGTGGGTGTGGGGCGTGGATAGTAGGTTTGTTTGTGGGTGTGGGGCGTGGATAGTAGGTGTGTTTGTGGGTGTAGAGCGTGGATAGTAGTTATGTTTGTGGGTGTAGAGCGTGGATAGTAGGCATGTTTGTGGGTGTAGGGCGGGATAGTGCTTGTTTGTGGGTGTAAGGAGTGTGATAGTAGGTATGTTTCTAGGGTGTAGGGTGATAGGTTTGTTTAGGTGAAAGTGGATAGTAGGTATGTTTGTGGGTGTAGGGAGTGGAGGTAGGTGCAAGCTTGTGGGTGTGGGACGTGGATAGTAGGTTTGTTTGTGGGTGTAGGGCGTGGATAGTAGGTTTGTTTGTGGGTGTGGGGCGTGGATAGTAGGTTTGTTTGTGGGTGTAGGGCGTGGATAGTAGGTTTGTTTGTAGGTGTAGGGCGTGTTTAGTAGGTTTGTTTGTGGGTGTAAGGCGTGGATAGTAGGTTTGTTTGTGGGTGTAGGGCGTGGATAGTAGGTTTGTTTGTGGGTGTAGGGCGTGGATAGTAGGTTTGTTTGTGGGTGTAGGGCGTGGATAGTAGGTTTGTTTGTGGGTGTAGATACATACATAGTTAAGAGGAATAAATCAAAATGGGAAAAAGATTAAGATAAATAAACTGATGATTAATGGTACAGGTGAGTTAATAAAATAGATATAAATAGATAAATACAGTAGATAGATAGATAGATAGATAGATAGATAGATAAGAACATAAGAACATAAGAAAATATGGAGTCTGCAATAGGCCGGTTGGCCTGTGCATGGCAGCTCCTGTCGAGAGTTACTACCACTCTCTATCATCCATGAATCTATCTAGCCTCCTTTTGAAACTTTCCAGAGTTCCCGCACTTACTACAAAGTTGCTAAGCTTGTTCCACTCGTCCACCACATATTTGTGAACCAGTTTCTTCCTATCCTCTCTCTTCCGTAAAACTTGAAAAAGACTAAAAATTCATTCTGTACCCCAGGAGAAAATCTCTCTCTGGTTCCTTCCTTCCTCGCGGGTAATATTGGGAAACACTTCCCCTTGTGATGGTGGAGGAGGGACTAATGGAGCTGAGGGAAGAGTCTGCAAAAATGAGGGACAGATCTGGATCATGTGTGTGTGTATGTGTGTGTGTGTGTGTGTGTTAGTGTTATGAGTCATGATGATACCTTTAGTAGTCAATATGGAAGAGGTGAATGGGAGAGAGGGGCCGTGATTGTCTGTGATGGAATGGAATTATATTTTCCTTTTATCTATTTTTTTCTACTTTATTTTGTTTTTCGTTTCTCGTATATTTTATTCACTACTCTTGTTGCCGATAAAGAAACTGTCAAACTGTATTAAATAATTCCACATGTAAACACTAATATTTAATAGAAGGTTGAACTGAGGGACGCCTGATTATTAAAAAAATCTTGGAGGTTAGCGCATCAACATCCACTGGTCGCCTGGGTCCTAAGTTCTGATTAATGCCAACATAACCTCGCTCAACTTAACCTGTATACTAGCACTGTGGTTAGGTTAGACTCGGGCCTATTAGGACTTAAACCCATTTGACTGCAAACACCACATCTAATGTTTATTGCTACTCATAATAAAAATGGTAAGGCCCTGAAAGCTGCATATTTTTCCAGTATGAAAAACATATTCTAACCACCCCGGAGACACTAAGTGCTTATATACAGCTATTCTCTTGAAATTCTGCCTGGGTATAACCACAAGCTGTTAAGTAAGCTTCATGTTTAAGATAGATCTTAAAAATATAAGGATTCAAGCTCTTAATATGCATACAAAACTTATAATGAACACAGGATGAGAAAGAAAGTTTGATTGCTTAGATAAATTTACACTGGGCTCTTGTATAGGAAGTGATCCTCTCATACGCCTACACAGTGTACTAGTGTTATGAGGGCTGAGGTGTGGTGCTGGCTGAGGCAAGGTGTGGTGGTGGATGATGAAGGTGTAGTGCTGGGTGAGGAAAGGTGTGGTGGTGTATGAGATAGGTGTAGTGCTGGGTGAGGCAAGGTGTAGGGGTGGATGATGAAGGTGTGGTGCTGGCTGAGGCAAGGTGTGGTATGATAGGTGAAAGCAGAGGTACAAGGTGTAGGGGTGATGAGAAGGTAATGGCTGGGGTGAGGCAAGGTGTAGGGGTGGGATGAGGAAGGCAGAAAAGTTATTGAGGCAAGGTGTAGGGGTGATGAGGGTTGTGCTGGGTGAGGGAAGGTGTAGGGGATGAGGGAGAAAAGGGTGTGAGGGAAGGTGTAGGGGTGATGAGGGGTGAAGGTGTAGTGCTGGGTAGAGGAAGGTGTAGGGGCAGGAATGAGGAAGGTGTAGAGGTGGGTGATGGCAGAAAAGGTGAGGAAGGTGTAGTGGTGGATGAGGAATGTGTAGTGGTGGATGAGGAAGGTGTAGCGCTGGGTGAGGAAGGTGTAGCGCTGGGTGAGGAAGGTGTAGTGCTGCGTGAGGATGGTGTAGGGGTGAATGAGGAAGGTGTAGTGCTGCGTGAGGAAGGTGTAGTGCTGCGTGAGGAAGGTGTAGAGGTGGGTGAGGTAGGTGTAGTGCTGGGTGAGGAAGGTGTAGTGGTGGATGAGGAATGTGTAGTGGTGGATGAGGAAGGTGTAGCGCTGGGTGAGGAAGGTGGAGGGGTGGATGAGGAAGGTGTAGTGATGGGTGAGGAAGGTGTAGGGGGTGGATGAGGAAGGTGTAGTGCTGGGTGACTGTGCATACTGCATGAAATATGACCTATAATGTTGTTAACACTGAACAAACTGAAAAAGACTTAAAAGAATAATATTTCTTTTTTTTGCAACCCACCTTTTTACACATCACTTTAGCTCGTGTTGTTATACAATACTGTTGTTAGGGTAATGTTTTAATATTTGCAAGACGAATGTGAATTTGTTGCCATCCGGTATAACTTACTGTACACTCCCATACTTAGTGTACATTATGTAAGAGAAAATAAACAGTTATAAACAGTAAGATAAACAATAAAAGTAAAGTAAATTGTCCTTTTACAGATAAAGTTTACTGCAACACGAGGCAACTTCACTCAGCTGATCGTACGCGGGTGGACGGTGAGGCGAAGGAGTTCTTCTCTGGCTGGTTCACACGGGGATGATGATTACTGCCGTCCTGTGTATCGTCTGCTCTGCCTCCTCCTTATTTCCACTTTCACGGGTATTGTTTTTTCTTTCTGTTTTCGATTTTTTTTTTATTATTTGTATTTTTAACTAAATATTTTCCAGATATTTTGGTTATCTAATACTTTCAAATATGTGAAATGTGGATATATGAGATAGCGCTGAGACAAGGGCGTTGAGGCCGATGTAACCCGTATATAGGGTCACAGTTAGCCATGACTAGTTCTCCATAATGCCCACACACCCATAGTACCCACACACTATCCACACACTACCCACACACTCACACAAGGAGATACAGTGAAATAAACTGCTGTACCTAAATATTATGTAACTCAAAATATATTCCCAAAACAGCACGTTTACAGTTGAAAATAATAAAAGCATAAATAATACAAACAAAATCAATTAATATATTTTTTATTATTTTTAAATATCAGAAATGTTGGGTCAACGCTTCTTGTTGTTCTTTGTCTTTTTCCCAGTGAAGATGTAGTCTCCCCATGGCAGGTACTGGTCCTTTTGTACATGGCAGAAAGTGGTAGTTTCCTTCTTCTTGTTGTTTTGAGGTTTAGTGTGCTTTGTGGTCTGCAGTTTGTTAGATCAGGGGCCCTTCTCCTTCACCTGGCAAGGCTTCACCTCAACCTTTGAAACTTTTGTTACAGTGCGTCGGAACACCATTGTGATGTACTGACACTAACAGCTCTCTCACTGAGGTCAAATCAAAATTTGACCATACAGAAAGAATTACGGCTTAATAAGGTTGGAATTTAAAGAAATTGACAACAAGATGAAGCTCTGTTTATCACTATAGTGTTGAGGACTGGTGTTTGTAGAGATGATGGATGGTGTTATAATATGTAGTGATGATGGATGGTGTTATATGTAGTGATGAAGGATGGCGTTATATGTAGTAATGATGGATGGTGTTATATGTAGTGATGATAGGAGGGTAATATATGTAGTGATGACGGATGGTGTTATATATAGTGATGATGCATGATGATATATGTAGTGATGATGGTTGGTGTTATATGTAGTGATGCTGGATGGTGTTATATGTAGTGATGATGGATAGAGTTATATGTAGTGATGATGGATGATGTTATATGTAGTGATGATGGGTGGCGTTATATGTAGTGATGTTGGATGGTGTTATATGTAGTGATGATGGATGATATTATATGTAGTGATGATAGGATGGTTCTATATGTAGTGATGGATGGTGTTATATGTAGTGATGATGGATGATGTTATATGTAGTGATGATAGGATGGTTATATATGTAGTGATGATGGATGGTGTTATATGTAGTGATGATGCATGATGTTATATGTATTGATGATGGTTGGTGTTATATGTAGTGATGCTGGATGGTGTTATATGTAGTGATGATGGATAGAGTTATATGTAGTGATGATGGATGATGTTATATGTAGTGATGATGGGTGGTGTTATATGTAGTGATGTTGGATGGTGCTATATGTAGTGATGATGATGATATTATATGTAGTGATGATAGGTTGGTTATATATGTAGTGATGATGGATGTTGTTATATGTAGTGATGATGCATGATGTTATATGTAGTGATGATGGGTGGTGTTATATGTAGTGATGCTGGATGGTGTCATATGTAGTGAAGATGGATGGAGTTATATGTAGTGATGATGGATGATGTTATATGTAGTGATGATGGTTGGTGTTATATGTAGTGATGTTGGATGGTGTTATATGTCGTGATGGATGGTTCTATATGTAGTGATGGTGAATGGTGTTATATGTAGTGATGATGGATCGTGTTATATGTAGTGATGATGGATAGTGTTATATGTAGTGATGATGATGGATGGTGTTATAAGTAGTGATGATGGATGTTGTTATATGTAGTGATGAAGGATGGTGTTAGTGAGATTGTGAAGTGAGGTGTAGTGAAGATTGTGAAGTGAGATGTAGTGAAGATTGTGAAGTGAGATGTGGTGAAGATTGTGAAGTGAGATGTAGTGAAGATTGTGAAGTGAGATGTAGTGAAGATTGTGAAGTGAGATGTAGTGAAGATTGTGAAGTGAGATGTAGTGAAGATTGTGAAGTGAGATGTAGTGAAGATTGTGAAGTGAGATGTAGTGAAGATTGTGAAGTGAGATGTAGAGAAGATTGTGAAGTGAGATGAAAGGAAGACTGTGAAGAGATGTGGGTGAAGATTGTATGATTTGTAGGAAGATTGTGAAGGAGATATGGTGAAGATTGTGAAGTGAGATGTAGTAAGATTGTGAAGAGATGTAGGAAGATTGTGAAGAGATGAGAAGATTGTATGAGATGTAATGAAGATTGTGAAGTGAGATGTAGTGAAGATTGGTGAAGTGATGGTGAAGATTGTGAAGTGAGATGAGGAAGACGAAGTGAGACAGAAATTGTATGAGATGTAGTGAAGATTGTGAAGTGAGATGTAGTGAAGATTGTGAAGTGAGATGTAGTGAAGATTGTGAAGTCAGATATGGTGAAGATTGTGAAGTGAGATGTAGTGAAGATTGTGAAGTGAGATGTAGTGAAGATTGTGAAGTGAGATGTAATGAAGATTGTGAAGTGAGATGTAGTGAAGATTGTGAAGTGAGATGTAGTGAAGATTGTGAAGTGAGATGTAGTGAAGATTGTGAAGTGAGATGTAGTGAAGATTGTGAAGTGAGAAGTAGTGAAGATTGTGAAGTGGGATGTAGTGAAGATTGTGAAGTGAGATGTAGTGAAGATTGTGAAGTGAGATGTAGTGAAGATTGTGAAGTGAGATGTAGTGAAGATTGTGGGCTGAGATGCAGTGAAGATTGTGAAGTGAGATGGTGAAGATTGTAAGGAGATGGTGGGGATTGTGAAGGAGATGAGTAAGATTGTAATGAGATGAGAAGATTGTGAAGGAGATGTAGTAAGATTGTATGAGATGTGTAAAGATTGTGAAGGAGATGAAAAGAAGATTGTATGAGGTAGGAAGATTGTGAAGTGAGATGCAGAAGATTGTGAAGTGAGATGGTAAGATTGTAAATGAGATGTAGTGAAGATTGTATGAAAGATGTAGTGAAGATTGTGTGGGAGGAGATGTAGTGAAGATTGTAAGTGAGTTGTAGAAGATTGTGGGAAGGGATATGGCAGATTGTGAAGTGAGATGTAGTGAAGATTGTGAAGTAAGATTATAAAGTAAACTGTAGTAATTGATGTTAAACGAACGCTGGTTATTTTGTAGTGTATCCGTGTCTTGTTAACGTGGAACCAACATGGCGGTGGTTCTCAATATAGATACGTTATTTTGCCGGGAATTTCTGTCAAAACAAAATATGAATCAACCATATTTAGCCTAAATTAACCTAGCGGCTTTATTATATATTCTAAGATGTTTAAGGTGGATAGACCAGATCAGGTTAGGTTAAGTCATGTTGGGTTAGGTTAGGTTAGTTTTGTTAATTTTGCCACTTATAGGCTAGTTTATTGTGCCCCCCATACTCATCCTGTGAGCGGTAGTGCAAAGAGATTACAAAGTGGTGTTAGATGAGGTAGGTGGTTAAGCTAAGTTTCAATAGGTTAGGTTAGATTACGTCAGGTTGGGTTAAGTTAGGTTAGGTAGGCAATAAGTAGATAGGTTACGCCCAGGTGGGAAGTTAGGGTTAGTAGGCAATAAGTAGATAGGTTATGCCCAGGTAAAGTTAGGCTTGATTAGGTAGGCTTATGTCAGACGTGAGGTGTTAGGTACGAGCTATGTCAGGTTAGGGTTCGATTAAGGCTGGTGTTAGGTTAGATACGCCAGGTTAGTAAGTGATTATGTCAGGTTAGGTTAGATTATGTCAGGTTAGGTTAGATTATGTCAGGTTAGGTTAGATTACGTAGGGTTAGGTTAGATTATGTCAGGTTAGGTTAGATTATGTCAGGTTAGGTTAGATTATGTCAGGTTAGGTTAGATTATGTCAGGTTAGGTAAGTAGGTGGAGGTGGGTAAAAAAGGTTAGGTTAGGTCGGCAGGTTTTAGTGTAGGAGCTTAAGTAATCCCGTAAATATTTCAGGTTAATTTTTGACACCATACATCGTAATAATCCTTATAAACTATGTTAAGGAACTGTGGTGTAATTTTTTCTGAATGGTTTATTATAAGTTTTATGCCATTAAAGAAGTTTTATCAAAGAGCGGCGTAATGAACCACAGACGTATTACCATTAAGTCCTTAATAACTTAAAACATGACTAATAACCTATGAACATGTAGTATTATATGATTACAATTTAACATAATATATTATGAATGCTGTTATAATATCTTAAGTGTGTTACAAACATGCCTGCTCATATATGCCATCCTGTCTCTGGTAAAGAAGAGATTGCAGTAAGTAAAATTAATTGCTAAAGACAAATACTGGAAATTAAACATATACTTATTACCATTATCTGAAAAGCTTAGAACCACCGTTTTATATTTATTAAAAGTTTGTAGTGTTATACATCATGTGTATACAAGTCACAAGTTATTATTTACGACATTGCTTCAGTCCTCGTCATCAGAGTCTTCTGTGTACAACAGATTCCTTCACCTTGTTTAGGCATTTCTCATCATCTGCTTGACAGTTACACATCTCGGTGCATGTCATGCTATTCTTTCTGATTCTTTCTGTATGAACATGACAATGATCCACATTTCCTGACGCCACATCCACATTTAACAAGTTCTGTGATTGCTTCTGGAGCTGGTGGTTGGTCTGATATTACTAGTATGAAACAGTCATTGTCAATCTTCCAACCATGCTCTAATTGTGAAAGCATTTCACTGTCTGCATCACAAGACCACAGAAGAGCTTGATACCTTCCTCTCAATATATGATACTTTAGAGTTGCTGCAGTCGCTGGTAGTTCTCCAGCTTCTGCCTCCGTTATCTTGAAGAGATGCCATCTAAGTTTTGACAGTTTAGTGAGTCATTCGTGGACAGTAGAGCTTAAATACAAATTCCTCTAGACCAATATACATGTCTGCTGGAGGGCATTTGGTCTACTCAGCATCTTGAATGCATCTAGGACTTTTGTGTTAGATTTCATCAAAGTGCTCCAACATGCTTTCTTTCCTTTGCCAACAAATTTTCCAATGCAGTCAGATCCTGTGAAGGCATGGAAACCTGTAAGGCTCTCTGCCCAATGTGTCGTCGCTCACCAGTTCCTGTTATCATACTTGTATTTTCTCCAAGTTGAGGCTGCTTTAATATGCCAAACACATCAGTGTCTGGTGACTTGATATGTACAGTGCTGCCCTTCTGTGATGCACATACTGTATGTCCTGCTTAAGTTCTATAACTTGTGATAGCAATTTAATGGTTGAAGTCTTATTTGCTGCTTTCCACGACAGTAGATTAACCTTGGACAGCTTTTCCCAGATGCTCAATGGACCAACAATACGTTCCTTGACAAAATTTTCATAATTCTGTCTTCCAACTTCATATGCACATAGATTGTCATATTTGGCATTTTCTGGCATTACAGCTCCAGTTACCAAGTTTATAAGAGCATCATTTTCCTGGGATTACAGTCACCAATAACATTGTGTAGCTTCTGTACATCAGCATATTTTCAGCTGACAATAGCTGTAGAGAGCTCATGGTGTTCTGTTCTTTTGTAATCTTTATGAGTTTGATATTTTATGTAATGAACTTAATTTGAAAACCCAAATGGTAGTATATGATCTTTTATCACCTTAGACACTCTGTGCGTCATGCCTCTCAAGTGATTTTTTTCCTCTCTTACTTCTCTGGACAAATACGACCTTTATCCCATCAGAAAAAATATCACCATATATTTTCTTAATCTACAGGTGCCAAGGTTTAAAATGACGGATGGTGTTAAAAATTAACCTGAAATTTTTACGTGACCACATATTGTCTTGTTGGGTTTCTGAGAGAACTTCACGGCTAAATAGCGCCTCTGTATTGATAGCCGGTACATGTCGTAATATCCACCGCTCATAGTTAAATCTTTATGTCCGTTTATTTTGTCCTAATTTAAGTATCAAAGAGTGTTTTCATTTTTAAGTATCTTAAGTATCTTTTTTCCCCACTCCTAAGTATCTAAGTATGATTTATTTTCATTTTTAAGTAACTAACCATATTTTTGTTTTCATTATAAAATGTGATTGATATAGACAACAGAAGTAAATATCAGCTGGAGGTCGTAAACGAAGCTGATGTGAAGTATTTTGACTCACTGTTCCCACGAACTAATTGCTTCACTGGTTTATACCGAAGAAATAAAACCGTCAACGAACCATCCGATTCAAATGTGTCTTAGGCGATACAGGGTGTTTATGCGTCACTCTGATACCAAGAATGACTTTGTGTACTGTGGTGAAGCTGAGGGTAGGATAGGGTTGGGTTGGGTTGGGATGGGTTAGGATTACGCATGTGTGGGTATATTCTGTCGCATTTTATAGGTATCTTGCGTCTTTCTCTTTATTCCTTCTTTATCATGAGTATCTGTGCCTATTAATACACCACCTCGCAGGATAGTGGAAGAGGAATGGATAGTAACGAGATAATATTCTTCTAACATATACCTTAGCTTGATTACAGGTAACACCAGGTAGAAGTTACATGACTCTTAAGAGTTTTCCTCGACTTGGCTGATTCAACTGTAAGACTTGTTGTATTTATCCTTATTAAAATCCTCCACCTGTAAGACCCTCCACTTGTAAGACCCTCCACCTGTAAGACCCTCCACTTGTAAGACTCTCCACTTGTAAAACCCTTTAGGGATTTGAAATACCTTCTCGTCTTGGCTCCACTAGTACTGTACACACCCTCTCTAGCCTTAGTTTACAGTAATGTTGAAGTATATAGTGAAGACTCACAGCTCATGGGTTAGAAAAACAAAAGATGCTTGTTTTATTTATTTATTTATTTATAGTTTATTTTAGAATCCCCGAAAGTTAGAACAAAATGGCTGACGGGACGCAAGCGGGCGGTGTTCACAGTATGGACCAAGAATAAAAAATAAATGAAAAATAAAATAAATAAATCGTAAATTGGTGCATTGTTTCTCCAGGGGTAATTATAGAAGTACAAATGTTCTCCAGCAGTGGGTAACGATCATAGTCACGTATAGAGCTTCCGACGCAGGTAGATTGATATAGATGCATTACCTGGAGTTAGTGGGTTACAGGGGCCTCTTACACGATAATATTAAAGGTGTTTTTTCCTTCTGTTTGTGGCACTTGAGGTGTTTAGGTTAGGTTTAATTAAAATGGTTTAGTTATAATAGTTATATTACGATAAGTTAAGTTGAATTTAGAACTATTTATTTGCATATATCGTGTTTTAGAAGGATTTGTTAGCTAATAAGTTTAATTTGGATACATTTAGTTTAATTTAGATCATTTGATTTTACAAGGTCGTATTATAATGACTGGGAACCATATAGAAACCTGTTAGAGAAGTAAATATTTCTACGGCAGTGAATGAGTAAGTCAATAAGTGGTGTATAGAGCTGCTGATGCAACTTAAACGGTATATACTGTACATTATATGTTATCAGAGCTTTCCTGTTGTACGTAACCGCCTCCGTCAAAGTGTCTTAGTGGCTCATGTGAAGATTAGCCTCTAGTTTATTTAACCCCAAGATTAACTACACTGGCACTGCCTGACCTGACCTGACCTGACCTGACCTAACCTAACTTAATCTAACCTAACTTAATTTCCCAGGTAGCGTTAGGTTAATCATTAGTTGAAATAAGCTGGGAGGGTTAATCTTCAGGTAATCTATCTTAATTAACAATTTTGGTCAGGTGAGGCCTTCCTTACCTTACTCGAGAGCAGGAGGAGGAGGACTTGCTAACATCTACAGATCATCGTCAACCAAGGCAGATATTGAATACCTTTTGTTTACCTTCGTGGCTTAAGAACACATCTTAACACCATAAGACTATTCGCCTCAATACAATAATACAGTAATTGATTATTGTATTCTAATAAAATTTACTGTGTATCTTGTGAACCAGATTTATTGTTTGACCTTAGTGAATGAGAAACTGGTTGAGGTGTATTGTGGTAAACATCCTTAAGAGCAGCTCTGTGTGTTCTTACGACCTAAAAGTAACACAAAATGTAGCCAATATCTACCCTTGGTCAGTCACTTTATGTAGATGTCAATTGTGTCATTTCTCTAGACTTAGTGCCCCCTGGAGGAGAAAGTAAATACAATGTTGATTTATTTTGGTCACAACACACGCTAGTAGATTATTTTTTCCTATTTAACTAAATAATTAACACTATGTAGCTAACTAATTATATGACTCAAAGATGGTAACCAATATGGCGTCGATATTGTTCACATACTCTATGATAAATAGTGTAGGTTATGTATATAAGCTACTGTGCCGAGTAGCAACCCTGTATATAAGCTACTGTGCCGAGTAGCAACCCTGTATATAAGCTACTGTGCCGAGTAGCATTTATATATATCATCACGTGGCAACACTGCACGTTATGTGGCAACATTGCCCCGAGGCTGCCATATGGCAAGGCAGCCTCAGTCTGACTGTGTGAGCCGTGCATGGCACACGCGAGTCACCACTTGTATTTCTATCATCCATAATAAACGGACTTCAGTGTTACACAGTGTTTCCCTACCCATCACTGCATTCTTTGGGGAACTTGTAACCACCATGGCGCAGTGCCTAGGATCTGTGGACTTACAAAGTGTGTGAACGGTGCCGAGACAGTTACGTCTGTCGGTGATGCGCGTCATGCGCGTCGACTCATAGTGTGTTGTGTTGTGTTGCGCTGTGTTTCGCCGCGATGTGCAGTGTTGCTCCGTCACAGTGCGTTTTAGTGACGGTGGCAGTGTTAGTGTCAGTGTATTAGTGTGTGTCTAGAGCTGAGAGTTGAGCATTGGCCTGTTTTTGGTGGTACTCATGGAGCACGCAGGCGTACACCCTTCTCGTGTGACATCCCGGGTGATACTGACGGTCTCACTCCCGCCACGTCTCCAGCCACCGGCATTAAGGCCACCACGAAGCAATCTCTCAGACACACACACACGCACACACGCACGCACTCGCTCACGGACAGAACAGTGGACTATATGCGTGATCTCTGCGCTGTTTATGTCATATATATGTGGTTCGAGCTGTTGAGGCGCCACTTTATATACTAAACAGTGCAGTCCACGCACACACAAAGATGGGAGGTAAGAAGGGACAACGTCAAGAAGGGAGACACGACTCCCCACCACCTTCTCCTCCACCGGGCGCAGACTCTCATCCTCCACCTCCAGTGACGGACATTGCCACAATTCTGAGGTGGATGGACGACCGGGACGAGAGACGTAGAGAGATGGAACTTCAGAGGGAGGAGACATGAAGAGAGGAGGAAAAGTTGCGTTTTGAGGCACTATTGGCGACGCTGGCGCTAACCCACCCTCCCTCACTCGCAGGTAGCGCGCATATAGGCGCCAGTACCCTCCCTCCTCCACCACACCAGCGTCCTGCAGGTACCCTTGCTACCCCAACAGCTCCCAAGGCATCTGTTCAACCCCCACCCGCCCTCTCACCAGACGTCACGTTTCAGCTTTTTCGTGAGTGGAGGTGGCGTTGGACAGATTACTCCACGATGGTGGACCTTGATAGCATGCCTCCAAACAAACAGCTCATCCAACTGCGGATGTGTTTGTCGCTGGAGACCCAGAGAGTTTTGGAGCACAAGGTTGCAAGTGCCTCCCGATTCTACATCTTCAGTGACGGATGTGCTCGACCTTTTACAGGAGCACGTTAAAGGTCGGAACAACGAGGCTTTGCGTCGCCGTGCCTTCACCAGCTGCAAGCAGGCGGAGAACGAATCCTTTGACGACTTTTTTGTACGCTTGAAGAGTTTGTCAGAGGAGATCGACGTCTGCAAGGCGCACAGCCGGGAATGTGAGGAAGCCTGGATCAAGCACGGGATCTTGACAGGTGTCAGGCACGAAGAGTTGATGCAGCGACTCATCCCCCTGGACGCTTCCTCCACACTCCAGGTGGCAGTGACTGAATGTCGGTCATACGAGGCCACCAAGTCCGCCACCTCTGCCTTACGGGCCCCCCCTGCTGTGAGAGCAATCTCTCAGTACAAGAAGGGTAAGAAGGCGGCCAACAACATGAAGGCTGCCACACGTTCTTCCACGCCTCCGCCTAGTGCTTCCTGTGGCAGCTGTGGAAAGCAGCATGGCCCCAAGACTTGCCCGGCCGCCGACGCACTGTGTCGTGGATGTGACCGTAAGGGCCACTGGTCTAACACAGACAGGTGCCCTGCACGAGGCCACAAGTGTCAGGCCTGCGGTCGCTATGGACACTACGACAAGTGCTGCCGCCAACCCAAGCCCAAAAGCCCGAGACGAGGAGGACAGCAGCGCACTTCCATCGGGGTGGTTCGCACGCAGCCCCCTCCAGATGGCCCACGCCTCCCCAAGCAGCAACGGAGTCACATCAGGAGGGTGGAATCGACCACACGCCCCAGGGCTACCTCTTCCCCTACTATCCGCGTCGCCGTCACACACGGTGATGTGTCGGGTCACATCGAGGTGATACCGGACACCGGCGCTGATACTACGGTGATTGGGTTGAAGCACCTCCAGAAACTGGGCCTCACCAAACGTGACCTGGGACCACCGCCGCAGCTGCTGTACTACAATGCGGACGGTTCCCAGATGCCGGACGCTGTGGGCTCCTTTCAAGCAGAGATCACCTACGGCGACAGGTCGTGTCACCGATGGATCGACGTGCAGCCTACTCTCGCTACACCCTTGTTGTCGTGGGAGCACTGCAAGGAGTTAGGCGTGGTGCCCAGAAACTTTCCCGAGCAGATCCCAGCTGCTCGTTACACCGCCAGCAGGGTGCGTGAGTCGACGAGCGACGCGCCTGGCGCTGCCACACAGAGCTGCCCAGAACCCGCGTCCACTCCCTCCCCGCCTCCACCCAAGTCACGGCTGCTTCCTCTTCACAGCGAGACGTCTCCTTCAGCCGCAAGGGCCTACTTCCTGAAGGAGTACTCGGATGTGCTGGTGACGAAGGAGGCCCTACGGACCGCGCCACTGAAGGCTATGGCGGGTCCGCCTATGAGGATACACCTGCGGGAAGATGCACAGCCGTTTGCCATACACACTCCCCGGTTGATTCCTCTCGCCTTCAGGGATTCAGTCAAGAAGGAACTGGATTCCATGGTGGCCCAGGGTGTCATCGTACCCGTTGGTGACGACCCATCCCCTTGGTGCCACCCTCTAGTCGCTGTGGCTAAGACTAACGGTGGAGTGCGGATTACTACCGACTTGTCTAAGCTTAACAGCCAGGTGTCCCGTCCCGCCCACCCTTCACCCACACCTTTTGCAGCTATACGGAGTGTGGATCCGAAGGTACGGCACTTCTCGACGATGGACGCCCTCTGTGGTTACTGGCAGATCCCACTGAAGAAGGAGGATCAGCCACTGACCACTTTCATCACGCCTTACGGACGCTTCCGCTACTGCCGTGGCCCTATGGGATTCGCTGCTACGGGGGACGCCTTCTGTCTCCGTGGTGACATGGCACTTCAAGGCGTGACCAACTGCGTGAAGGTAGTGGACGACGTCCTCCTCTACGATGAGGACTACCTGACGCATCTTCGCCGCATCGACGAGGTACTGACCAGGTGTAGGACGCACGGCATCACTCTGAATGCCGAGAAGTTCGTCTTGGCCGCACCTGCAGTGTCTTTCTGCGGCTACCGACTCTCAGGGGATGGCATTGCTGCTAACCCGGAGAAAGTTCGCGCCATAGCGGACTTTGCGAAACCTGCCAACCTTACGGATCTCAGGTCTTTCATGGGCCTGGTGAACCAGCTGGCAGAATTTTCTCCTGACGTCTCCACCGCTGCCGGGCCTCTCCGCCCCCTGATGAGCCCCAAGAGGACGTTCACGTGGACCCCTGACCACGCCCTCGCCTTTCATAAGGTGAAGGAGGCCCTGTCAAGTCCACCTATCCTCGCTACTTTCGACCCAGCGCTCCCCACCGTCCTCCAGACAGACACCTCGCGCCTGTACGGGGTTGGTTACGCCCTTCTCCAGGATCACGGTGGAGGAAAGTACCGGCTCGTACAGTGTGGCTCTCGCTTCCTCACCGATGCTGAGTCTCGCTACGCTACCATCGAGCTGGAGCTGCTGGCAGTGGTATGGGCCTTATCGAAGTGCAAGTTCTACTTGATTGGCCTACAGCACTTCGACCTCATCACAGACCACAGGCCCTTGGTCCCCATTCTTAACCACTATTCGCTGGACGCCATCGAGAATCCCCGCCTCCAGCGCCTGAAGGAGAAGATTTTGGCCTTCGTCTTCACCGCAGCTTGGCGCGCAGGTAAGGAGTTGTGCATCCCGGATGCCCTCTCCCGCTCCCCAGTCAGCCGCCCTACACCTGAAGACGAGATGCCCAGCACCGAGGCCGGTTTCTCCGTCAGCAACATCGTCACCTTGCAGGCCGTACAGTCCCTCGCCAGCACCCAGGCCTCAGTGTCGCCATCCGACAGCGATCTGGCCCTTGAGGAACTACGGACCGCGGCACGCGACGACCCTTCCTACACTCAGCTCTTGGAGAGTGTGAGGACTGGGTTCCCTCGCGACCGTTTTGACCTCCACAACGCCCTACGCCCGTATTGGAAGATACGTGAGGACCTCTACGCAGATGGGGACCTCGTCCTGTACGGTGCCCGTGTGGTCGTCCCTGCAGCTCTCCGTCGTCGCGTTCTGACCCGCTTACACGACAGCCATCGTGGAGCAGAGGCCACCAAGCGCCGCGCAAGGCAGGCTGTGTACTGGCCCGGCATTGACGCGGATATCGTCAATACGGTCCGTGCCTGTGAGCCGTGCTAGATCATGCAGCCCAGTCAACAGCAAGAGCCCCTCTTGTGCGACGACGAACCCACCAGGCCCTTCGAGTCCGTGTCGGCTGATTTCTTCAGCACAGCTGGGAAACATTTCCTAGTTGTCGCCGACCGACTCTCTGGCTGGCCTGTGGTGGTAATCTGTGGCTCGGACACGACGTCCGCGGCCACCATTCGCCACTTCCGGCACCTCTTTCGTGACCTGGGCGTCCCCGTACGTCTGCGGACGGACGGTGGGCCACAGTTCACCAGCCGGGACTTCACAGGATTCCTGGAGCGTTGGGGAGTCCGCCACATCGTGTCAACACCCCACAACCCACAGTCAAACGGCCACGCTGAGGCTGCGGTCAAGACAGTCAAGCACCTCATCCTCCAGGTGGCCCCTTCAGGCAAGATAGACTGTGAGGCGTTTGACAAAGGACTCCTGGAGTTACGTAATACTCCCACCCACACAGGGCGCTCCCCTGCCCAGATCCTGTATGGTCACCCTCTCCGCTCTTGCGTTCCTGCACACGCCAAGGCCTTTGCGAAGGACTGGCAGACCAGAGCCGAGAGCTGCGACCGCCGCGCCGCTTCACGTGCCCAGGACGCCAAGGCTCGGTATGACGACCGTGCCCGCCCTCTTCAGCCACTGGAGATTGGTGCCCTTGCCCGCATCCAGGACCCGACGACGACACGTTGGGACAAGGTGGGCATAGTGATGGGCGTCGGCCGGTCGCGGGACTACAAGGTCAGGATGCCGAGCGGCCGTGTCTGGTGGAGGAACCGCCGCTTCCTCCGGCCAGTCCCACCCCCTGCTGCTGGCCCCCTGACCGAGGACGAGTCACCTACACCTGACGAGGATCCGCCCCACAGTGCACCTCGACGCTCGGAGCAACTTAGGACTAAGAAGTCCGCTCAAGACAAAGACTATGAGCGTGAGGGGGGAGGGAGATGTAGGTTATGTATATAAGCTACTGTGCCGAGTAGCAACCCTGTATATAAGCTACTGTGCCGAGTAGCAACCCTGTATATAAGCTACTGTGCCGAGTAGCAACCCTGTATATAAGCTACTGTGCCGAGTAGCATTTATATATATCATCACGTGGCAACACTGCACGTTATGTGGCAACATTGCCCCGAGGCTGCCATATGGCAAGGCAGCCTCAGTCTGACTGTGTGAGCCGTGCATGGCACACGCGAGTCACCACTTGTATTTCTCTCATCCATAATAAACGGACTTCAGTGTTACACAGTGTTTCCTTACCCATCACTGCATTCTTTGGGGAACTTGTAACCACCAAATAGATGTATTGTCTGTTTAATTTTAGGGAAGAATTTAATTTATAAACTTTTGAGAATCTGGATACAGGAGTTTTGTCTTTGCGTGTGTGTGTGTGTGTGTGGTGATGATGATGACGGATACTTTCCTCTGCAGTGAAAAAAATATCTTGACATTGCAAAGTTTAACTGTAAGCCGAAGGAACGTTTGTAATGTAACTTATTATGTGAAATTGTAACTTGAAATTCTTTGTGAAAAAATATTTCCCGATAAAGTTTGGCAGTAAATGAAGTATTACATCAAGGTGTAACTTGTGGTTCCTTGTGGAGTAATTACCTATGTGGACGATACAGCTACTCCAGGGTGTAAGACCTAGAGTAGAAAGTCTTAAGACCTTACCTGAGGTTGAAAGACTCTTATAGTGGAACGTCTTCGGTATTGAAACTTTAATTACAGTAAATAAAATATAATCTACCTAAATATTCCTTCACCTGGCGACAACTAATGATACAGGTGGTTTAATAGCTCTTTAAAATTCCTCCGTTTGATGTAATAATGACCACACATGAACTTATAATGTGCAATATCTTGATAACACATTAGCTGCAACATTACACATAGTCCAGTGTATGTGTAGTGAAGGACATCTACCTAAATGAGTTACAGAATGTGGAGTTGAGGCAAAAAATGTTGGGACATGTTTGAAATCATCAGTTGAGCCAAACGTTTATACTCAATATTGTTTTAATGGTATTTTAGAGCGACCGAAAAATTTAAACAAAATGGCCGGATAGGCTCGGGGATCCACGAGTCCTCTTATAAAGGATCGACAATAAATGAAAACAAATCAGATTAATTTAAACACATTTCCAAGAGTATTAGATCCTGTAAAGAGAGAAAATTAATACTTGATATTTGTAGAAGCTTTTTTTTCGTCCGTTTTCGTCTTGGTTAAAACAATTGTGGTGGCGTTACCTGTTCCAAACGGTAGACATCAAGGAAATGGATCAAGACCTTAATACTCAAAGGTACACATGATGATTTGTTCACAAGTCCGAGGATTTACTTCACAAAACAGATTAACTTTAGGACACAATGATGGCGAACAAAATAACATCAACATTGCGTACAGTACATATCTTGCTTTGACTCTTAACTCTTGTAATTTTTCGTAATGTTAGTGAATGAATTTGAGATTCTGGGCATATTTTCTTGTTTTCTTTCTAATCAAGTGTAAAGGAAGATGTACTGTTTATTGATGGATTTGGTGATGTCTTAATAGTGTATTAGTATGTTAATATTACACAGGTTTGGTATAGTGGTGACGGTAATGTAGTGTAGTAAGATTTTAACACATGGAGGTGAATTTGTCTTTTATGTTGAGGATTTGTTAAAGGAAAGATCTGATGGACGGGGATAATTGTCTGGTTGTGATGGACACGGCTCACCTAACCTAACCCAATCTAACCTAACCCAACCCAACCTAACCCAACCTAACCCAACCCAACCTAACCTAACCTAACCCCTATATATGTGTGAGATAAGGTTCTGATTCAAGAACAAGATGCACAAGTTCGAATCCAAATTGAGCAGTAGGGTTTGTTGACTAATTCGGGGCTTCACATTCATAAAACTCTCAAATGGGATACGACTAAACCCGAAGCCCCATCTTCCGTCGGTCGGTCGTCGGTGTCAGGTCAAAGTTCAGTTTGTAGTTCACCTCCTGTGATATGTGTCATTTATCGAAACGAAACATGAGGTTAACGTGAAAACAAAACCTCGAAGCAACACGTATAAACAGGGTCGAGTTTTCATCGGATTTTACGTCATGAAATTTCCATCTTGAGAGAGAGAGAGAGAGAGAGATTGATTGATTGATTGATTGATTGATTGATTGATTCCGATGCTGAAATTAACACTAAAATTTTATACTGAAATCGAGATAAATGCAGGTAAGGTTGGCGTATGGAATTATTGAAGAACGATCACAGAAATGTTTTACCTGTTTCCTGTGATGTAAATCCAAAATGGTGTTAATTGTCATGGGTTTATACGTCCAAAATGTTCTTCATATCATAGGGTCTTACATCCAAATATGCCATCCAAGTCCATATGTCCATTCATCCAGTTAGCTGTTTATCCATCCACCGATTCACCCACCTACCCATCTCTCCTCCCATTTAGTCATCCATCTACCCATCTCTCCTCCCATTCAGTCCCCCATCTACCCATCTATCCTCCCATTCAGTCTCCCATCCATCCATCCATCCATCCATCACACGAGGAATAGAATGACCCACTTATAATTTTTCTCTTTCCTGCTGCACTAAGGATCAACCACCCAGAGTGGTATGGCTACCCTGAGTAGGTACACTCTGTATTCCTCCTTTACTCTATTGTGGTGTAGGTGGTGGGTAGTGTGTGTTTGTGGGTGTAGAGCGTGGATAGTAGGTTTATTTGTGGGTGTAGGGAGTGGATAGTAGGAATGTTTGTGGGTGTAGGGAGTGGATAGTAGGTTTGTTTGTGGGTGTGGGGCGTGGATAGTAGGTTTGTTTGTGGGTGTAGAGCGTGGATAGTAGGTTTGTTTGTGGGTGTAGGGCGTGGATAGTAGGTTTGTTTGTGGGTGTAGGGCGTGGATAGTAGGTTTGTTTGTGGGTGTGGGGCGTGGATAGTAGGTTTGTTTGTGGGTGTGGGGCGTGGATAGTGGGTTTGTTTGTGGGTGTGGGGCGTGGATAGTAGGTGTGTTTGTGGGTGTAGAGCGTGGATAGTAGGTATGTTTGTGGGTGTAGAGCGTGGATAGTAGGCATGTTTGTGGGTGTAGGGCGTGGATAATAGATATGTTTGTGGGTGTAGGGAGTGGATAGTAGGTTTGTTTGTGGGTGTTTGGGAGTGGATAGTAGGTATGTTTGTGGGTGTGGGGCGTGGATGTGGGTTTGTTTGTGGGTGTGGGGCGTGGATGGTAGGCTGTTTTGTGGGTGGGGCGTGGATAGTAGGTTTACGTTTTGTGGGTGTGGGGCGTGGATAGTAGGTATGTTTGTGGGTGTGGGGCGTGGATAGTAGGTTTGTTTGTGGGTGTGGGGCGTGGATAGTAGGTTTGTTTGTGGGTGTAGGGCGTGGATAGTAGGTTTGTTTGTGGGTGTTTGGGAGTGGATAGTAGGTTTGTTTGTGGGTGTAGATACATACATAGTTAAGAGGAATAAATCAAAATGGGAAGAAGATTAAGATAAATAAACTGATGATTAATGGTACAGGTGAGTTAATAAAATAGATATAAATAGATAAATACAGTAGATAGATAGATAGATAAATAGATAAGAACATAAGAACATACGAAAATAAGGAGTCTGCAATAGGCCGGTTGGCCTGTGCATGGCAGCTCCTGTCGAGAGTTACTACCACTCTCTATCATCCATGAATCTATCTAGCCTCCTTTTGAAACTTTCCAGAGTTCCCGCACTTACTACAAAGTTGCTAAGCTTGTTCCACTCGTCCACCACATTGTGAACCAGTTTCTTCCTATCCTCCTCCTAAACCCTAAACTTATCAACTTGAATCCGTTGCTCGAGTCT